>NC_133665.1:36625239-36925239 GCF_037893015.1 Macrotis lagotis
CCAGGTCTTCCTGACTCCAGATCCAAAACTCCCTCTTTTTAACAAAATGCTGCTGCTACAGCAGTTTCTTGAGTCCCATCAAATTGTTTTAAAATATTTTGATAAGTGGTTTTCAATACAACTGCTTTCTTTTGTAATGCCACACACACAAATACACACACACATACACACATACACACACACACACACACACACACACACACACACACACACACTTTATAGCTTCGCTTTTAAAGATATTATTCTGTGAAGTCTATTGGTTTTACCATTTTGACAAATGGGTTTATGGTGCAAAAAAAGTCCAGAGATTTTCTCTAGAGGTTGAATGGAGAAGTGCAGAGGTGTTAAACATATCTCAGGGGGCCATATTTACTTATTTATTTATTTATTTATTCATTCATTCATTCATTTATTTATTTGCTTACTTTTTATTTTTATTTTTAGGTTTTTGCAAGGCAAATGGGGTTAAGTGGCTTGTCTAAGGACACACAGCTAGGTAATTATTAAGTGTCTGAGACTGCATTTGAACCCAGGTACTCCTGACTCCAGGGCTGGTGCTTTATCCACTGGGCCACCTAGCTGCCCCTAAGGGGCCATATTTAGCTAAAAACACTCTTGAGTGTTGCCTAAGTTAGATGAAAGTGTATTCAGGAAATATTTAACAGAATAAATAAAAATATAATAAAAATTGATAATATTAAAAATTTAAAACTTAGCCAATGTGTGGTCTGCAGGAATCCTCATGTACAGTTTAGTGGTACCTATTTTCAATTGAGTTTGACACTATTGGTATAATAGAGAGAATACAGCTCTTACAGTCAAGAAGACCTAAGCTCGAATCCTGCTTCAGACAGCTACAAGCAAACTTTGGAAAGTCACTTATTCTCCATAGAACTTAGTTTCTTCATCTGTAAAATGAATGAGTTGGACTAGATACCCCAAAGATTAATTTTAGCACCATATCTATCATCTTATGACTCTGTGACTATTTGAGAATCTATCATCAAGCCTTTATTAAGTACCTACATGTACAAAGACTATTCTCCATGGTGAGACTATAAAACCAAAAATCAAGCAGTTCTTACCCTCAAGGAACTCACAATCTAAAACTTCATTTAATATATATGGGGTAACTAGGGGGTATTTGCCAACAGGATTTTTTTATTTTATTTTTATTTTTTTAGTTTTTTTCAAGGCAAATGGGGTTAAGTGGCTTGCCCAAGGCCACGCAGCTAGATAATTATTAAGTGTTTGAGGTCAGATTGGAACTCAGGTACTCCTGACTCCAGGGCCGGTGCTCTCTCCATTGCGCCACCTAGCTGCCCCCTAACAGGATTTTTTAAAGAATTTTTTTTTTTAAGAATTAAAATTCACATAAAAGTTAGAAATTCAACATAGGTACTATATGTGAGAGACAATCTGCCATAGTACAGGGCTGTCCTTGGAATCAAGAAAACCTAGTTTAAGGTCTTGTCACTGAGTGTGAAAGAATTAAGTTAGTCACTTAAACTCTCAATGTCCTAGGCAACACTAAATCTGAGAATTATGGAGGAATTGCTAATCTGTTTCAACAGTCTTTAAACTCATAAAATCACAGCTTACTATCAGAAAAATTGCTAGTAGTTGTGGAGGTGCTTTTACAGTAGGTACTTGTGGTGCAAAGATTGTATAGAAATAGATCCTAATCTTACAAAAAGCCTAATTTGGGGGGGGGGTTTGAGGTATTTCAAAAATAGATAAATTAAAAGCTCCTTGAAAAAGAGGGAGAGAATATTTCCAGTCTCTGGTGATCATTACTTGGCTCATCAGTGTTAAGGGAATTCTAGCATTTCTGTTATGAGACCTATTGAACATTTTTTAGGGCTGCTCATCCTCCTTTGATGTCTGTCACCTGACTCTCACCTGTGGCTCCAACAAGCTACAGCATGGCCACTACAACCATCTCAGAAGATGGGATAAACCAGTTTGAGGGTAACTGACAGCTTCAAACCTGTTGGTGAGTGGGTGAATCTACCCGAAGCATGTGATGATTTTCCCTGGTGGAATGGGTGGATGAGAACAATTCGTTTCAACGGTCATGAAGGCAGTTGAACCAGTCATTGTGGAGTGTTTAGAGCTTGGTCAGACATTCAAGACAACAAGCTCATCCGCTGCATCCTGGGCCACCACCAGTCTTTTTGACTTTTTTGCTATTGTTATTTGATGACTGTGGAAGAGAGATTGAGGCTGAAGACTTTGTATAACTCTCCCTCACTTAAATACAATTCACCCATTAGTCAAGACATCACTTCATGATGTCTTTGGTCCTCTTTGAAAAGGAAGGACAAACAGCAACTTGGTTATGATTGAAGGAATGGACCATCCTAATTTTCAAGGGATTAGGCAGAATCAAGAAATAAAGCTTTGCCCTTAAATTACTCTGTCTATGAAATAAGGACTAATTTGAGTAGAATTGTGTTTACCTACATGTTAGGCATCCTCTGTGTGTAAGGATTCTATTATCTGCTACATTTTCCTTCATTTAGTCAACACTTAGGTATTCTTTATGAGTAAAAACACTGTGCTAAGAATAATATGTCACTGAACCTTTGTGTCAAAAAACTCTTCTGCTATATGTTTGATTTTGAAGGAAGTGTGCTATTTAATATTGCACCCAACACTTTGGTTTGTATTTCTAATCATTTATTTATCTTTTTCTTAAACCAAGCCACTCCAGGTTGGACTGCTGTTCATCACCATCATCTGTCTGAATGAACATTCTGCCTCACCATTCAAGGACATAGTTTGGCATCACTTTCTAGTATTTCTTTTGCCCATTTGAACCACATACTCTATAGAACAACTGATTGGATCTCTTTCAGTCATTTTTCCTTTGCCCAAGCCCAATCTATTGAACTAGAGGGGTAGAACTATAGATGGTACAGTGGGTAGAAGTCAGAAGGACCTGGGTTCAAAGGTGGCCTCAGTTACACTAGCTGTGTAACCTTGGGCAAGTCACTTAACTCTGATTGCCTTATGTTCAGGGCCATTTCCAGTCATCCTGGTTTATATTTGGTCACTGAACTCATATGGCTCCAGACGAAAAAGTGAGGCTGGTGACTTTAGCACATCATCCCCTCACTCAGATCCAATTCACATGCAAGTCATGGCATCATCTCCTTTCAAGAACGAAGGACAAACACATTGAAACTGTACGAAGACTATCTTTGATATTAATTATGGAGAACTTGTAACACTAAGATCTACATGGGTGAATAACTCATTTAATTAAAAAAAGTCACATTTATGAAAACCCTTTTAAAATTGTATTTATATGACTTATTTGATTCTCACAAATCTGTGAGGTATGGCAAAAGTACTAAAGTTATTTTTTTAAATCATGTTTTGGTATGGACTTTTGATTTATTTTAGTGTAGGGAGCTTTCTATGTAATTCCAAGTAATAGTAATAGTAATTCTACTATTGAAGGACAGAACCATTTCTATAACTTACAGTTATACAGTGTCATCTGGGTCAATTATTGATTGATTGATTGATAAACAGTAAATTATAGAATCACTCAGGCAGTAAGCATTTATTAAACACTTACCGTCTACCTCAGAATATGAAGAAAGACAAAAGGCAGTCCCTCCATTCTGGAGAGCAATATGGAAATATGCCCAAAGAGCAATAAACCTATATCCAAAAGAAATCATAAAACATGGGAAAAGTCCCACATGGTCAAAAATATTTGTAGCTTTTCTTTTTTTGTAATAGCAAAGAATTGGAAATTGAGGGGTTGCCCATCACCTGGGGAATAACTGAACAAGTAATAATATATGAAGTTATGGAGTACTATTGTTCTCTAAGAAACCATGAAAAGTCAGACTTTAGAGAAGTATGGAAAGACTTACATGATCTGATACTGAATGGATAAAACCAAGAGAATATTGTACACATTAACAACTGTGTTAGTTCGTCATCTATTATGGATGCAGCTCCTTTCAACTGTTCAGAGATCTAGTACAACCCTGAGAGACCTGTTATGGATAATAACATCCATATTCAGAGGAAACAAACAAACAAACAAAAATCCTCCAAAATCACAGAATCTGAATGGATATTATGTTCACTTTTTTAAAACTTCTTTTATGTTTTTCCTTCCTATCCCATGGTTTTCTTTCTTTTCCCTTAGTCCTAATTAATTTAACATATACAAAATGACAAATATGTAAACATGTTAAACACAAATGTACCTATACAGTTTTTACCAGACTATTTTCCATTGTGAAGGGGGGGGTGGTGGAAAAGGAGAGTGGCAAATATATGCAAGTAGATGAATGTTGGAAAACTTTCAAAACATGTATTTGGAAAAAATAAATATAAAAATGTAAAAAAATGGCAGGAGGGTGACACCAAGCAAGCAACCATGTAGAAACAAGCTATATATATATATATATATATATATATATATATATATATATATATATATATATATATATATATGATAAATGAGAAATAATTAACAGAAGAAAAACACTATAATTAAGAGGAATTAAGAAAGGTTTCCTGTAGGAGTTGGGATTTTAATTGAAGCTTGAAGGAAACTAGGGAAGCCAGGAGGCAGAGATGATAAAGAAGATCATCCTAAACATGGGACATAGTCAGAGAGATAGTTTCCTAAGAGGAGAGGCAATGTCTTCAGCAAGGAAAAGTAGAGAGGCTAGGACCACTGGATTGAAGGAAGAATTGATGAAGGTGTGTGAAGTATAAGAAGACTGGAAAGATGTGATAGGGTTAAGTAATGAGGGGTTTTAGCCCCCAAGGAGTAGATTTTGCTTTTAATTGTGGAGATGAAATTTGAACCCAGGTCTTATTATCGCTGAGGTTATTTCTCTAGACCCTATTTCAATTTATCTCTCAATAATATAGTAACTATAACTCATGTTTTACAGGTGAAAAAACGGACTAAGTGAGGTGGTGAATTGCCCATGTTCAAGGAGGAATGTGAGGTGTAAGAAGTCTGAAAGGTCTTTTTGTATTTGTGTGTGTGTGTGTGTGTGTGATAGCTAAGTCAAAGTCAAGATTTGAACCCAGACCTCCCTGTTTCCAAACCCAATATTATATCTACTACATTATTCTTCCTTTCAAAAAAATTTCAGGGAAGCAAATACATGCTCGTTCATATGAATGGGTATGCATGCATGCACATATCACAGAAATAGAAACTAAATTTAAAACCAACTTCAATGTTCTAGCTCTCCAGCTTACAGGGCCAGAATCCATCTCTATCTCCTCTCCTGGTCACAAATGATAGGCAGTTTTCCTGGAGTGACTGTGTCATCACATAAAGCCCTGGATAATCTCTGGCTCACAGATCCTTTCTTGAATGTAAGAGTCAACAGTTTATTTTGAAAGGCCTTCATTATCATATGGATGCATAGCAAAGAAAATGCTCCTTAATCACCAACTCTTTTATGAGCTAAGGAAATTTCTGAAAGTCGAAATTGTCCTCTAATACTGGTTTCTTCCTGACTCCTCTGAATAAAAAAAAAAGTTTTCCAAAAGGAAGGAAAAACTGAACCCCTATCAGTATATCCTAGAGTCAGGACTATACTTGGGATAAGCCACTGATGATGGGGAGAGTTGTTGCTGTGTATTATTGTTTTTCTATTCACATATACCCCACTCTACACGAGTGCTATAGATGCTTTAGGTTACATTTTTATTAAAGGGGGGGGCAATTCACCCGAATTATAATTTTGTTGTCATTTATATCCCTGGATAGCAACGATAACAGAGAAGTAGTTTAAAATGTTTAACTTTTAGAATAACCTTCTTCTCTCTGAAATCTCCTTTAGGAAAAGCTGTATTGATGCAATAAAATAACTTTATATCATCTGGCCTTTTTTTTCTTCCATCCTTGTTGAGGGCAGAGAGGGAAAAAATCAAATTCAGTTCAAATGGAGAGAAATAACATGGAATAAGAGACAGAGGGTCAGCTTTGAAGACAGGAAGACCCAACTCAAGATCATACTATCCTTGAGACAAGTCTCAACCTCTGAATGTCCCCAGGAAAAACTCTAGAACTATATAAATTACAATAGAATTGCCAGATCAGTAGGAGTTTTAGCACCAGAAATTCCCTCCAGGAAAGGACAACCTTCACCCTAATACAAATTGCAAGGAGTGAGACAAAGGAGATTCTTCTACTATCTCCTACTTGGTGTTTCTCCATGTTTTAATGAATCCCTCATGATATACTCCTTCACAGTCAATTACTTGGATCCAGCCTTTACATTAAAAATATAGATTGTTAGTTATACAAATGGGAATTTGCTTGATTTTTCAGCAAGAAACCCTATGTCATAAAAATGTCCTTTCCTTAATCAAAATATCACCTGAATGAAGTCATCATGTTTAGGCTGATTGCATTTCCCCCATATATGTGCAGCTGCATTTGCCTCTCCATAAATGTCATTTGATTATGAGAATATAAACAGAAAGGGACTCTAAGGGAGTCAGTACAGGGCCTGCTTGTTTACCTGCTGCAGCTTTCTTAGCCGAAGAACAAATGTCATGCAAATGGTGCACCGGCAATGAGCTGCCAATCACAGAGACTTGGCATTCATGATGATTTGCTAAATCATTTAAAGAGACATGCTTTACTAAATGAAAAAATATCAGCGGCAAGGGCCTGTGTTTAAACACGGGGCTGAGTTATTATCCCAGTAGGCCGGAATGAAATGAAGACATCTTCCAATTAAAGCTTGTAGATGAACCCAGACAAACCACCCCCACCCCCAACCTTCTTCCTTTTTTTTTTTTCATAAAGACAGGCAGATTATGATTGGGAAAGAACAGCGACAGAGGCTTTCATTACAAGCTGATTATGGTGATATAATTCCCAGCGCTGTGTGTCTGCGGGCCCAACTTCACATTTGAAGGTTTTTAATATAATTTCCTTAGGGTGAAATGCTGAAGATTTATTAAACTTTATGAAGGGCTTACAGATCCAATTTAAGAGGACATATCATAGGGCAAAACTGACAGACGATAAAATACATTCCAAGTATACATATTATATATACACACTATATCTCTCTCTTGCTCTAAATATATCTCTCTATATATCTCTAAATATTATACATATACATATATAAATATACATATATGTGCTGAGCTGTGATACCATTTTAAAAATTATTTTTGTTGCTGATATGAATGTTAAAATAAAACCAGTCATTTCTCCCAACCTAATAGCCTTATTTCTCCATGGAATGTTTCTGCAAGCCTTTTAGAGAAGGTAAAGATTCAGGCCACAAAGGAAATGCTTGGAGAGGTTACCTAGTATTACTTGAAAAAAGAAAATCATCCAAAAAACAATGAGGTCATTGATTCATCCTTATTTACAAATAAGACTTTTTTGGGGGTAGTAAACTATTTGAGTCTCTTCTTTCCACTATGCCGTATTAAAACCATAATGCTGATACAGGTGCAGGTCTGGTCCCATGTGTGGGTAATCAATATGCACTTAAACACAACCTGAGCCACCCTAGAAAAACTGGTTTACAGGGTCTGAGTTAGTTCCTCAGCATGGTGCCCTATAAACAAACAAATGGAAGAAGGGACAGTTGTTCTGAAAGTTGAGGTTGGTACCTTGTGGTTTTTTCCCTGGTCTTTGGGATGTTTTAAAAGCATAGGTGTAGGTTATTTTTTTTTGTTAGTTTTCAACCAGGGTTGTATGGGGCCAAGCTTAGGCTATGAATTTAGGTAAGTGTTTTAGTGGTGAAAAGTGGTACTGGATATCCCTTTGCCCATGCCAATACAGAAATATTTCCCACTGACACATCTTGTCCCTTCAACATTTACCTTCCTCAAAAACAGTCATGAATTGAAGATTCTGTGAAGTCTTACTGGAATGTACTTTGATTTTGATCTCCCAAGCCAGGATAGCCTGAGATTTAATATCTTCCTTTCCATTTCCTATTTAATTTGAGATTTTCTCTTGTAACAGTTTTCTTAGGTCAAAAGTAGAACTCAAAATAGTAGCCCATAACAGTGGTCTGTGAGCCCTTCAATTCTACCTTGTAGCCTGGAAATTTACTGGGCTTGCCTTAAGCAGGTAGTTCAATTTTGGGAGAATCTCTTAATCATAATTTGAAGCAATTAGAGGACAAGGAACATACCATTTAAATGAATGTATATGTATATGTATATGTATATGTATATGTATGTATCTATCTCTCTAACTACAAAATGATAGATATACATCTAAATAGTTATATCTAAAGATATATAGATACAGATGTACATTTAGGAAAAATCTGGCACATAGTGCTAAATAAATATATGCTATTTTATTATCATTTAAACCATTCTCGAGAGAGATGAAGAAGACTCAAAAAAGTTGGTTATTTCCCAAAAGGAGTAATGATATGCAGTATTACTGTTAAGGAACCTAATGAATTTGTGAAAATCCCCCTACTCCTCTTCAACAAGAAAAGGTTTTTCTTTTGTTTTAGATGCATTACATTCTCATGGACTCACCTGGAAGCAGGGATTAACTTCCTGTTGTGGGAATTGAAGAATAAGCCAAATGACTCTCAGTCATTCATTCAAAATCAATCAATTAAGAGTGATGTACTAGTTACTAGGGAGATGCAAGGATTAGATAAGACAGTATAGCTGTCCTTACCTAGCTTATATGTACAAACAACAATACTACAGTAATTAAAAAATTTGTCATTTGGCCATATCAACACTCCTTTCCTAGACACAGATCACAGCCTTTATACCTTAGGAGAGAGTATTTGTGGTTGTAAATTTGTCCTTTCTGTAGTCAACATCATCTATAGTGAGTTTTTCAAAACTTAGCTAAATTAGTCTTTACCTAAAAAAAAGATGCGATTTATCCCTGAGCTGCTATAAAAAGCATGATTAGTTTGATAAGACCTTTTAAAACTTGAACTTTGTTGGAATAGTCTTTTGGCATTCACGATCACTTCTATGCTCATTCACAAATTTCGCAAACATTACTTTTGAGAGGACAGCAAAACATTTATATTGCATATAATGGGTCTGTCACTGTTACCCCAATTCTCTCCAGACTCTCCTTTATTTGTGCTTGACACACTCACTATGTATCTGAATCTATGCTGGCCACCCTGTAAGAGTAGCTTCACCATTACAAATCACTCTCTCAGGGATCAAGAGGCAACCCCAGTGTGGAATGAATATACTCCTACTCCTTAGCATTGTAGCTCTTGAAGGCCCACCAATATCTTTCTATTTACACACATCAGTCACACTGTAATATTAAGCACTTTCTAAAAGCAAAAGCAAAAATAATAAAAATGTAGCATATAATAAATAGATGTTAAAAGAAAGAATAATCAAAAAATAAGTTTACTAATAGATCTGAATCATACTCACTCAAAAATGCACATAATGTCAATGGAGGGCAATAGGAACAAACATATTTATCAGAGAGGCATATGTGTATGTAAAGCAACACAGCTGAGGTAACTTGTGATCCTATGTAGTAGAACTTGAGGTCCTATGTCTCTAGTTTAATATCTGCCATATCTGTTGGGCAGGACTGTTCTTATTCTAGTTTCTTTACTCTCTTGTTGAAGCTGCTTCTATTACCCTACTATGGCTTCTACTACTCCCAGACCCTTGAATTTGTGTTGACAATTTTTGCCAACCCACAACTTTTGACTTGATATCTGCAACGTTTTCAGGCTTGATCCTTTGGTAAGTGAAAAGCAG
Source organism: Macrotis lagotis (assembly GCF_037893015.1). Classification (NCBI taxonomy): domain Eukaryota; kingdom Metazoa; phylum Chordata; class Mammalia; order Peramelemorphia; family Peramelidae; genus Macrotis; species Macrotis lagotis. The sequence continues at coordinate 36,634,993 of NC_133665.1, forward strand.
TTACTTTTAAGCTAAAACACTGAAGAGCTGGTCAGTTTTTTTCCCCTTGAACCATTGAAGTCAATCAGTTAAAAATTATTAATTACATGCTAAGCAATAGTTGCTGTAATGAGTACCAAGGATTTTGGAAAACAAACTCCCAACTTCAAGGATCTCATATTTTAATGGAGGAGATAAATTGAAAATAATGATGCACATGAAAAGTAAATATAGTGTGAATGAGAGGGAAGGTGCTGGTAGTTGAGGGAGGGGAACCAGGGGAGGCCATTTGAGATAAATCTTGAAGGAAACCAAAGAATCCAGGAAGTAGTGAGAGAAAAGTTTTCCAGGTAGAAGGGGCAACCAGTAAAAAGTAACTGGGAAAATTGATTGTTGAGTATTAGAAACAACAAGAAAGGTAGTGTTATTAGTTGTAGGGTAGGTGGAGGGGAGTAAATTGTAAGACTGAAAAGGTAGGAAGGAGCTAGATTTAAAAATCACCAGAGGGTTTTATATTTGATCCTGAAGGCAACAGGGAATCATTGGAGTTGACTAAGTGCAAGAGAGGAGCTGTGTAATATAGTCAGACTTGTGCTTTTGGAAAATCATGTTGACAACTGAGAGGAGCATATGGGAGAGATTTAAGGCAGTGAAAGTTAACCAGGAGGCTAATGTAGTAGTCCATGCATGAGGTGGAGTGACTATCATGGTAGTGATTATGTAAGATGAGAGAAAAAAACATATACAAGAAATGTGAAAGTAGAAATAATACTTTGCATCAGATTGAATATTTGGGGATGAGTAAAGCTGAATAATCAAAGATAACGTCAAGATTCTTAGCTTGGATAACTGATAGAAGTTGGTTCTTTCACTAGTATTAGGGAAGTTTAGAAGAGGGAAGGTTTGGGATTTAAAGTAGGCAAGCCTCTGAGAGGTTATTCCTCTTTTAGGTTTACTGGAGAGCACACAGCATTTGAAGAGTCAGCTCTTCTCAATGTAACATGCTGTTTTCTCCAGTCAGCTCCCAACATACAAGTTTTCCTCCAATCAGACAAGTTCCCTGCATCAACTCTAGATCTTATCTCTCTTTAGACAGCTAGTCTCATTTTATTTCAGACCTCAGTTCTAGCAATTTCTCAACTGTATTGATTTCTATGCTCTCTTCTGAGGCTTGGCAATTGAACCATATATATCTTAGATTGAAAAGTCTCATATCTAACTTTTTGACAGTTATGACAAAAATTGTTAGTATACAATAATTTCATAGTCCCTAAGCAGTTCTTTGATTTAGGATTTCCAGCAATAAATTTCCAAGTGCTTCAACAGTGACTTGGCTACTAAAGAACAATACACTGCAACCATCTTGATAAGTCTTTCAAGAGGTATAAATAGAAATATAAAATAATACTGTTCTTCACAGAAAAACCAAACCAGAATTGGATGTTTATATATACACCAAAGTGAAGCCAATTTTCAATTTATGTATTAGGTTAGTTTAAGAACTGAGCCCATATTTGTCATTTTTTTTTATCATTTATCATACATTTAAATCATGTGATGAAGAATTCTTTTAGGTACTTGCTTTATCATTGGAAGGTTTCCAAACCAAGATTATTATTAGCAAAATAATTATATCTAGCACTCCAATTGTGCTTTCAGGCTTGCAAAGTTCTTTACAAATATTATCTCATTTTATCCTCACAACAACCTGGAAAGTGATATTATTATTCTTATTTTTTTGGATGAGGAAATTGAAACAGGAAGGAGTTAAGTGACACTTCCAGGTTCATGTCTGACATCAGATTTGAACTTAAGGGCAGCTAGATGTGGATTGAGCACTGATCTTGGAGTCAGGAAGACAGAAGTTCAAATCCAGCCTCAGTTACTAGCTGTGGGACCTTGGGCAAATCACTTAACTCTGATTGCCTCACATCCAGGGCTAACTCCAGTCATCCTGATCTGGCCACTGGACAGAGATGTTTCTGGAGGACAAATCCCCTCACTCAAATTCAAATCATGCTCTTGTCATGGCACCACTTCCCTGATATCATGGTATTCTTCAAGAATGAAGTACAAACATCCAGTGTCCTTGACTCCAAATCCAACATTTTATCCATTGTGTCACCTGGCTGCTTTGTAAATATAAATAAATTATAATATGTTACATACTAGTATGGGTGAATAGAATAAAATCTATTACAGCTAGATTAGTTTGAATGTATTAATGATGATGTTTTGCCCACAAAATCCCCCCCCCCCCCATAGTGGGATATTTAAGCATTCCCCCTCCAACATGGAATCCAATCTGATTCTGAAGAAAGAGGCCAGGGAGCTCCAGATTGTTTATTTAAGTAGTTTAATAATCAAAGGGAAATACTCATATTGGGGCAGTCTAGTGCAGTGACTGGTTAACATATTAGAATTCCTGCAACATATTTGAATTCCTGCAAAGCCCCCCCCCCCCCAAAAAAAAAACAACCTGTGGTAATTAAAGAAATCAATCAAAAGGAGAAGTGTATAGAGCATATTATTGTGAATTTTCTTATATTTTTGGGTTTACTCTGCTCATCGCTGTGCTTGAATCCTAGATACTTCAGTGCCCAATCAGTTCTCTTTTGACTAGTCCCAATAAATGCAAGGTCTTGTACTGGTCACTATTGTCATACCCCAATGAATGTATTTTCTTTTGGCTTACATTAATATTTTATTTTACATTCTTCATTGAGAGGGACTCCATATTTTTTTATCAGTTTTTGAATTTTATAATTTCCCCCCCCCAATCTCGCTTCCCTCCTCCCGCCCCCCACAGAAGGAAGTCTGATAGTCTTTATGTTGTTTCCATACTATACATTGATCAAAATTGAATGCATTGAGAAAGAAATCATATCCTTAAGGAAAAAAATAAAATATAAAAGATAGCAAAATTACATGTTAACTTTTTTTTTTTTAAATTAAAGCTAATAGTCTTTGGTCTTTGTTTAAACTCCACAATTCTTTCTTTGGATACAGATGGTATTCTCCATCCCAGAAATCCTAAAATTATCCCTGATTATTGCACTGATGAAAGAAGCTAGTCCATTAAGGCTGATCATCAACCCCTTGTTGCTGTTAGGGTGTACAATGTTCTTCTGTTTCTGCTCATCTCACTCAGCATCAGTTCATGCAAATCTTTCCAGGTTTCTCTGAATTCTCATCCCTCCTGGTTTCTAATAGAACAATAGTGTTCCATAACATACATATAGCATAATTGGTTAAGCGTTTCCCCAACTGCTGGACATTCACTCAATTTCCAATTCTTTACCACAACAAACAGGGTTGCTATGAATATTTTTTGTACAAGTGATGTTTTTAGAGGGACTCCATATTATTATTATTATTATTATTATTATTATTATCATCATCATCATCATCATTATGGAAACTTTTGTTGGAAATACACATAATTTATAACCTTTATTACTAGAGACTTTAGCTAGGAAATCTCACATTATGACTTGCATTGCTTATAGGGGTCCATACTATATGGAATTTACCAATATGTGTCCCACAGATGTCTAATAACTTTCAATATCTTAAGATATCTTACATTAGAGTCTTCATGTGATGTCAAGATGATCTCACATGGTTACTTGCAAATCACAGTTGTCCTTTTTTCCCCTTTTCATTGCTAATTGTTTTAGAAAATTTTTTTTTGCTAACCCACTTGGGAAAGAGTTTTCCTCACTTTCCTTCTCTGCCTATGCATATACCCCTTACCTATCCCCCTTTCACAGTGGAGGGCTAGGTAGAAATTCATTTTGCTATACACTTGAAAAGTTTTGTTGATGCCTTTTATTTGTATATCATAGTCAATTCTAGGTAGCTACAAGAATGAAAAAAAGAAATATATTTCCAAAATGCTTTCATTTTGATTAGCTCTGAAAAATTAGACTAACATACAAAATATTGGTATTTATTCTTCATTGTTATCACTGGTTACTTTAATTATTTGAAAACATCATTTCATAAGTGTGGGTGTTCCCTTCAAAAGTAAATAGAGCAAGTCATCTATGTTTTCTCTAATGTTCAATTCTTTTCGATTGAATCCCATACAACATGGTATTGCAGTGGACAAAAGAACTAGACCTAAGGTCAGGAAGACCTAAACTCCAATATTACCTCAAGCAAAGTAATAATAATGATAATAATAATAACAATAATAATAATATATTTCATTCTCTTTTCTATTGATATTTTTCCAAATAAATGTTATGTTTTTCAACATTAAGCCATATGCATATGCATACTTTTAAGTTGCAGAATTTTCTTCCACCTTCCCTTCCCACCCCCTCCCCTCAGCAACAAAAAGTCAGATTAATATTGTAAATACATATGTATGTTAAACATATTTGCAGATTAATCATTTTAAGTAGGAGGAATTAGGATTAAGGGAAAGAAATACATGAGATAGTTTTTAAAGTCAATGTAGTTTCATCAGATTCTGAAGGATTATTTTTGTTTTGTTTTATTTAATTCCTCTAGATGGGGACAACATTGTCCATAGCCAGTCTAATAGGGTTGTTGTGGCTCTCTGAACTGCTGAGAGCAGCTGTATCCATCAGGGTTGATCATAACACAGTGTTGTTGTTAATGTGTACATTGTTCTCTTGGTTCTGCTCCCTTCACTCAGAATCAGATGTGTAAGTCATTCCATGCTTCTCTAGAGTCTGATCATTTATGGTTTCTTATTGAAAAATAGTATTCCATAATATTCATATATCAAAACTTGTTTAAACCATTCCCCAATTGATGGGAATCCCCTCAATTTCCAATTCTTTGCCACAACAAAAAGAGCTGCTATGAATATTTTGAAATATGTGGGACTTCTATTTTTTTTCATGATTTCTTCTAGATATAGGCCTAGAATTGGAATTGGAGCAAGATGGTAACCTGAAGCTAACATACTCCTGGAGTTTTTCCCTACCAAAACTAAATGAATCTATGACATTCAAATTATAGATCTCACCAAGAAAAAGAGAAGATTTCAACAGTAGACATTGTGGAGGACCTTCGGTGAAGGTCTGTCTCTTTGGGGGGGAAAGGGAAGTAATGCCCAGGAGGTGGGATAGCAGGAAAGTCAGTGGGTGGCTTTTAGCTATAGTGTAATTCAGGTCCCTACAGCTTAACAACAGCAGAAGTCCAAGCAGCTAGATAGTAAACCAGAAGGGAGAATTCCAATCTCAAACAAAGTCTGAACCCTGGGAACACCAGAGTAAAAGACAGGACTGTGTCAGGAACAAACTACTGCTAAGCCAGAACCTGGGCATAAAGGAAAAAAAAATATCTCTGCAAAGGCAAGGCCTGTACTGCATAGGAAACATCTTGGTCAAAGACAAGCCAGGAATCAGACCCTAACCTAGCAAAAAAAACATCCCCAGAAAACTTGACTCTATACTCCCTATATACTAGGAGCAGAGATAAAACAATAAAGATGAGCATAAAAGCTAAAAGAACACTCACTATAGAAAACTACTTTGCAGACAAAGATGATAACAACACCATGTCTGAAGAAGAAAACAGTGAAAAATTACTCACAGGTGAAGTATCAAAACAATCTATAAATTGGACTTAAATACAAAAGCTCAAAAAAATTATCAACTATAATACGTTCAACACAAGAATTTAATTTTCCCTCATGTATGCCAATATTAAAATATAGAAGAAGAAACAAGAATCGAAACTGATTTTTTTTGTAGATAGCCATGACATTTCTTTAAGCTGTTTTAATGCTAACATGTGTTTCTTGTAGAAAACAGTGATTTCATAAATTAATTGATTTAAAAGTAGGTGCTGGTTATACATTTTTATATTAAAAAATAAGTTTTATGTAGTGAAAAAAACTCATTGAGGAGCTTAAAAAAGAATTTAAAAACCAAAGAAAAGAGGAAGAAGAAAAATGATAAAAAGAAATGAGTCATGCAGGAAAATTATGAAAAATTGACCAAAGAAATCAACTCCATTAAAAATAAAAATAACCAATTAGAAAAAGGAAACACAATAGGGGTGGCTAGGTGGTGCAGTAGCTAGAGCAGTGTAGTACCTGAGTTCAAATTCAGCCTCAGGCATTTAATAATTACCTAGTTGTGTGGCCTTGGGCAAGCCACTTAATCCCATTTGTCTTGTAAGAAAAAACATACCTAAAAGAACTGAACAAATAGAAACCACAAGACCACAAGATTCCATCAAACAAAATAAAAAGGCTGAAAAAATTGAGAAAAATGAATGACCCAGAAAATATATCCAAGAGAGACAATCATCAGACTACTAGAAAGCCTAGATCAAAAGAAAAACCTGGAAAGTATCATCTAGGAAATTATCAGGGAAAAACTGTCCAAATCTACTAGAACAAGATAACATTATAACCATTGACAGAATCCACAGAGCCCCCCCCCCTCCCCCAGAAAGAGTTGCCAGGATAAAACCTCCAAGGACTATTATAGCCAAATTCCAGAACTCTCAAATAAAGGATAGAGTATTGCAAATGTCAAATGCTCATATAATAGAATAAAAATAATATTCTACCCAAATTCAATTACTTACTCAGTGCCATACCAAACAAACTACTAAATAACTACTTTACTAAGCTGGAAAAAAATAGTAAGAAAATTCACCTGGAGTCAAAATGTCAAGAATAGCAAGGGAACTGATGTAAAAAAAATTGTTAAAGAAGGTAGCCTAGCTCTATCACATCCAAAACTATATTATAAAGTGGCAATCATCAAAACTGCCTGGTATTGGCTAAGAAATAGAGTAATGGATCAGTGAATGAGGATAGGTTCAAAAGAAACCACAGTAAATGACTACAGCAATCTACTATTTGACAAACTGAAAGACATCAACTTCTGGGAAAAGAATTCGCTATTTGACAAAAATTGTTGGGAAAACTGGAAAATAGTATGGCAAAAACTAGGCAAAGATTCACCTCACAGCCTAGACCAAAATAAGGTCAAAATGGATATAGGATTTAGATGCAAAGAGCGACACCATAGATAAAATAATAGACCAAGAAATAGTCTATCTATCAGATGCATGGAAAGGGGATAAATTTATGACCAAATAAGAATTAGAACCCATTATAAACTGCAAAATGAATGATTTTGACTATATTAAATTAAAAAAAGTTTTGCACTACTAAAATAAATGTTACCAAAATTAGAAGGAAAGCAGAAAGCTGAGAAATAATCTTCAGAACTAGGAGTTATGATAAAATTTCTAAAATACATTTCCAATTATATTTCTAGAATTTCTAAACATATTTCTAAAATACATGGAGAACTGCAACAAATTTATACAGTTACAAGTCATTCCCCAATTGATAAATGGTCAAAGGATATGAACAGTTTTCAAATGAAGAAATTGAAGCTACATATATAATCATGTAAAAAATCCTCCAAATCATTATTAATTAGAGAAATGCAAATTAAAATAACAATGAGGTATAACCTCACACCTATTAGATTGGTCAAAATGAGAAAAAGGGAAAATGATCATTGTTGGAGAGGTTGTGGGAAGGTTGTAGTGCTGATGGAGTTGTGCACATGCATATTTCCAAGTTACAAAATTTCCCTCCACCCTCCCTTATCACCCCCCCCCCTCCCCTCAGCAGGGAACAGTTAGGTTAGCATTTTACATATATATATATATATTTTGTTAAACATGTTTACAAGTTAATAATTTTTGGCATGAGGAATTAAGATAAAGGGAACAAGATGCATAAGAGATAATTTTTATAAAGTGTTCATCAGATTTAGAAGGTTTTTTTTTCTGTGTGATTAGTTTTGTTTTGTTTTTCTTTCTCTGGATGGGGATAATATAGTCAATAACCACTCAAATACGGTTGTCCTAGCTTTCTGGACTGTTGAGAGGAGCTGCTTCCATCAAGGTTTTTCATGTCATAATGTTGTTGCTGATGTGTATATTGTACTCTTGGTTCTACTCCCTTTGCTCAGCATCAGATCCTGTCAGTCATTCCATGCTTATCTACAGTCTGACAATTTATGGTTTCTAATAGAAAAATAGTATCCCATAGTATTCATGGTTAACTGTTCTCCAATTGATGGGCATCCCCTCAATTTCCAATTCTCTGCCACTACAAAAAGAGCTGCTATGAATATTTTGGAACATGTAGAACATTTGCCATTTTTTATAATTTCTTCTGGAAATAGACCTGGAATCAGAATTGCTGGGTCAAAGGGTATAAACAGTTTTATTGCTCTTTGGGCATAGTTCCATATTGCTCTCCAGAAAGGTTGGATCTTTTTACAACTCCACCAGCAATGTATCAATGTCCCAATCCTCCCACAACCTCTCCAACATTGATCATTTTTCCTTTTTGTCAGCTTACCCAATCTGATTGGTGTGAGGTGATAACTTATAGTTGTTTCAATTTGCATTTCTCTAATCAATAATGATTTGGAGCATTTTTTCATATGATTTTATATATATAGCTCTAATTTCTTCATTTAAAAACTGTTTATTCATATCCTCTGACCATTCATCAATTGGGGAATGACTTGTAACCCTATACATTTGATTCAGTTCTCTATATATTTTAGAAATGAGAACTCTAGCAGAACTCCTAGTTGTGAAGATTGTTTCCCAGTTTTCTGCTTTCCATCTAATTTTGGCAGCATTGATTTTACTAGTGCAAAATCTTTTTTAATTCAATATAGTCAAACTCATTCATTTTGCAGTTTATAATGTACTCTATTTCTTGTTTAGTAATAAATTTGTCCTCTTTCCTTTGATCTGATAGAGTATTTCTTGGTCTGTTAATTTGTCTATAATATCTCTCTTTATGTCTAAATATTTTGGGGGGCATAGGATCTTGACTTTATTTTGGTATAGGATGTGAGATGTGGTCTATGCCTAGATTTTGTAATACTAGTTTTCTCAACAATTTTTGTTAAATAGTGAGTTCTTAACCTAGAAGCTGATGTCTTTGTGTTTGTCAGATTTTTGTAGTCATTTACTATTGTTTTGTTTGAATTTATCACTAATCCACTGATCCTTTACTCTATTTCTTAAGCATACCAGACAGTTTTGATGAGTGCTGCTTTAGAGTACAGTTTTAGATCTGGTAGAGCTAGGCCATTTCCTTTGCATTTTTTCATCAGTTCTCTTGTTATTCTTGATTTTTTGTTACTGCAAATGAATTTTGTTATTATATTTTGCAGTTTGGTAAAAGAATTATTTGATAATTTGATTGGTATGGCACTGAATAAGCAATTTTAGTTGTATAGAATTGTCATTTTTATTATATTAGTTTGACTTAACCATGAACAATTGACTTCCAATTATTTAGATCTGACTTTATTTGGGAGAGAAGTGCCTTATAAATGTGTTCATACAATTTCTGGGTTTCTCTTGGGAGGGAGATTCTCAAATGTTTAATGTTGTCTACAGTTACTTTATATGAAATTTCTCTTTCTCTCTTTTGCTCTTGGACTTTGTTATTCATATATGAAATGCTGATAATTTATGTGGGTTTATCTTATATCCTGCTACTTTGCTGAAAAATGTTAATTGTTTTCAAAGAGTTTTTAAGATGATTTTTCTTGGTTTCTCTAAGTATAACATCATATCATCTTCAGAGAGTGAAAACTTTGCTTCCTCATTGCCAATTCTGATTTTTTCAATTTCTTTTTTCTTCTCTTATTGTTAAAGCTAACATTTCTAATATTATATTGAATAGTAATGATGATAATGGGCATCCTTGTTTCACCCTGAGTTTATTGGAAATGCTCTGAGTTTATACCCATTACATATAATATTTGTTGATGATTTTAAGACAGATACTTATTATTTTAAGGAAAACTCTATTCCTAAACTAGAATTTTTAAAAATAGGAATGGATGTTATATTTTATTAAATTTTTTCAGCATCATTTGAGATAATCATATGATTTCTGTTGGTTTTGCTATTGATATGTTTCAATTATGCTGAGTATTCTCCTAATACTGAATCATCCCTGCCTATCTGGTATAAACCCTACCTGATCATGGTATGTTGTCCTAGTAATAACTTGCTGTAATCTCATTGCTAAAATTTTATTTAAGATTTTTGCATCAATATTCTTTAGAGAGATTGGTTTATAATTTTCTTTGTCTGTTTTAGTTCCTGTTTTAGGTATCAGCACCATGTTGGTGTCTTAAAAAGAATTTGGCAGAACTTCCCCAATTTTTAAAAATAGTTTATGTAGACTAGGAATTAATTGCTCCTTAAATGTTTGGTAGACTTTACTTGTAAATCCATTTGGACCTGGAGACCTTTTCTTAGGGAGTTTATTGATGATTTCTTCAATTTCAATAGGGCTATTTAAGGATATAATTTCCTCTTCTGTTAATCTAAGCAGTTTGTATTTTTGTAAAAATTCATCTGTTTTACTCAGATTATCAAATTTATTGGCATACAGTTTGGCAAAGTAGCACTGCATTATCTCTTTAATTTCTGCCTCATTGGTATTTAGTTCATCCTTTTCATTTTTGTTATAGGTAATTTGGTTATTTTTTAAGAATCAGATTAACCAAAGTTTTATCTATTTTATTGGCTTTTTCATAAAAACCAACTCTTAGTTTTATTTAATAGATTAATTGTTTTCTTGCTTTTAATTTTATTAATCTCTCTCATTATTTTCAATATTTCTAATTTGGTACTTAATTTGGGAAATCTTTAGCTTGGTTTTTCCCTAACTTTTTTAGTTGCATACCCGATTTATTGATCTCTTCTCTTTCTATTTTATTCATATAAGTATTTAGAGATATAAAATTTTCCCTCAAAACTGCCTTGACTGCATCCCATAAATTTTAATATTATGTCTCATTATTATCATTTTCTTGGATATAATTATTGATTATTTCTATGATTTGTTGTTTGATCTACTCACAATTTAAAATTAACTTATTTTGTTTCTGATTAGTGTTTGGTTTGTCTTTCCATGACCCTTTATTACATATAATCTTTATTGCATCATGGTCTAATAAGTATGCATTTATTATTTCTTCCTTTTTGTGTTTGATTATAAGGTTTTTGTAAATGCCCCAGTACATGATCAATTTTCATATAGGTGCCATATACTGCAGAGGAAAAAGGTATATTCTTTTCTATCCCCATTAAATTTTCTCCAAAGGTCTATCATATCTACGTTTTCTAAGATTTCATTCACCTCCTTAAACTTCCTTCTTGTTTATTTATTATTTTGGTTAGATTTATCTAATTCTGAGAGAGGGAGGTTGAGGTCCCCCATTATTAAAGTTTGACTGTCTATATCCCTTTGTAATTCACTCAGCTTTTCCTCTAGGAATTTGGATGCTATGCCTCTAGGTGCATACATGTCTAATGATGATAGAGCTTCATTACTTATGGTGCTTTTTAAGCAAATGTAGTTTTGGGGGCGGCTAGGTGGTGCAGTGGATACAGCAATGACCTTGGAGTCAGGAGTACCTGAGTTCAAATCCAGCCTCAGACAATTGATAGCTACCTAGCTGTGTGGCCTTGGTCAAGTCACTTAACCCCATTTGCCTTGAAAAAACCTAAAAAAAAAGAAGATGTAGTTTTTTTCCTTATCCCTTTAAATGATATCTAATTTTGCTTTTGCAAAATCTGAGATCAGGATTGCTACCCTTGATTTTTTTCCTTCAGCTGAAGCATAATATATTTTATTCCATCCTTTTACCTTTATTCTGTGTGTATCTCTCTGCTTCATATGTATTTCTTGTAAATAATATATTATAGGATTTATGGTTTTACATCCATTCTTCTATCCACTTCATTCCCATTTACAGTTAAGATGATTAATTCTGTATTACCTTCTGTACTATCTTTCTTCATTTATAATTTTCTCTTTCCTTTCCTCTTATTCTTCCTCACTAAAGTTTTACTCCCTTTCCCTTTAGCTTTTCTTTTAAAATTAAATTTTTGGGGTGGCTAGGTGGCACAGTGGATAAAGCACCGGCCCTGGAGTCAGGAGTACCTGGGTTCAAATCCGGTCTCAGACACTTAATAATTACCTAGCTGTGTGGCCTTGGGCAAGCCACTTAACCCCATTTGCCTTGCAAAAACCTAAAAAAAAACAAAAAAAAATTAAATTTTCATTTTCTTTTTACCTATACCTTTACCTTCCCTTCTATCAGTTTCTTCTTCCCTTATCTTTCCCTTCCACCCCACTTCTCTATAGAGTAGGATAGATTTTTAAACCCACATGGGAATGAATCTTATTCCCTCTCGGGGCCAAATCTATTGAATAGAATTTACTCAGTGTTCATACCTTCCCTTCTTTCCCTCTAAAGTTATAAATCTTTGTGCCTCTTGACCTGGTTTTATTTATCACTAAATTACCATAATCAGGTATCATTAATAAGCTTAGAGTGTTGTCAAAGTGACATCACAGAGTGATTGATTCCTTGATTGTTTCATAAGCAGCTTTGCCTTAGAGTCACTCAGTACCCTCTTCTCTTCTGTCTAATTAGAAGTACACTTTTCAAGAGCCTTGAATTACATCAAATTATAATCTTTTTTTACCTCACCCCCTTTCAAGTACCTTCCAAGGACACACAATCTTCATGAGCCAAAGTATCATCCAAAATCAAATCATTTCATGAACTATTAGCATGCCTCCCTTTAAACATATTTTTCTCCCACACTTCCCTCCCTTTCCCACCCACCCACCTTAACCCTGGGTTAAACATGGATTAAATTGAACCCAGATTTAATTAACTATAAGAATCTCAAAAGACTTTAAATACTGGGATGCTCGTAATGTCTCATTTAAGAACTTTACAATTGATTGTAAGTTATGGGAGATACTGACTCAGGACCATCCAGTTTATGATGCCCTCATCAGAGAAAGTACTAAGCTTTATGAGCCCAGTAGGCTTAAGATCAAGGAAACTGAGACACTTAAATTTAGAGTAAACACCATTGCTTTTTGTCTCAAACATAGTCATGTCATCTTGGATCTCTTCAATGGAGAGACAAGACCCAAACATGCCCATATCTTCTCAGTTCAATCTCTTCAATTATATTCAATCCTTTAATTATCCTAAGAGAAGTACAATTCTCAAGAGTTATAAGTATTATATTTTCCCTTTTAGGATTGTATACAATTTGATGGTCTTGACTAACATTTGTTTTGCTTTGTTTTTTTTCCTTCTCCTTTTCATTTACCTTTTTATGCATCTCTTGAGTTGTGCATTTGGCAATTGAATTCTCTTTTCAGTTCTGGTCTTTTTATCAGGAAATTTTGAAAGTCCTCTATTTTGTTGAACATTCATCTTTTTTCCTGGCAGTATATGATGAATTTTTCCAGATAGTGAATTCTTGGTTGTAATCCCAGGTCCTTCGCTGTCTGATATATGGTATTGCAGGTTCTCTGATCCTTCAATGTTGAGGCTGATAGGTCCTGTGTGAGTCTGATTGTGGTTCCTTTGTATTTAAATTGTTTCCTTTTTGCTGATTGCAGTATGTCCTCCTTTATTTGAGAGTTCTGGAATATGGCTATAACAGCCCTTGGAGTTTTTATCCTATAGTCTCTTTCTAGAGGGGTTCTGCAGATTCTTTCAATGACTATATTGTCTTCTTGTTCTAACAGATTGGGACAGTTTTCCCTGATAATTTCCTGCATGATCTTTTCCAGGTTCTTTTTTTGATCTAGGCTTTCTGGTAGTCTGATGATTTGTAAATTATCTCTTCTGGATCTATTTTCCAGGTCGTTTATTTTTCCCAAAAGGTACTTTACATTTTCTTCAATTTTTTCAGCCTTTTTATTTTGTTTGATAGAATCTTGTAGTCTCATAGATTCATTGCTTTCTATCCTAATTTTCAATTCTAATTTTTAGGGTTTTATTTTCTTCAATTAACTTTTGTGTTTCCTTTTCTAGTTAGTTATTTTCTTTTAAAGGAGTTGATTTCTTTGGTCAGTTTTTCATAATTTTCCTGCATGACTCTCATTCTTTTTTCCATTTTCTTCTCCCTCTCTTCTTTGGTTTTTAAATTCTTTTTAAGCTCTTCTGTGAGCTTTTGGATTTGAGTCCAGTTTATAGACTCTTTTGAGACTTCCCTGTGAGTAATTTTTCACTGATTTCTTCTTCTGACATGACATTGTTATCATCTTTATCTGCAAAGTAGTTTTCTATAGTGAGTGTTTATTTGCTTTTTTTGTTCATTTTTGTTGTTTTAGCTCTGCTCCTGGGGTATAGGAAGTATAGATCCAAACTTTATTTTTGCTGGGACTGGGGGTCTGATCCCTGGCTTGTCATTGGTCAAGATGTTGCCTGTGCAGTCTAGGCCTTGCCTTTGCAGAGATGTATTTCCTTCTTTATGTCTAGGTTCTGGTTTGTTCCCAACCCAGTCCTGTCTTTTTTTTTTTTTCAGTGTTCCCAAGATTCAGACTTTGTTTGGGGTTGGGACTCTCCCTGCTGGCTTGCTATTTAGCTGCTGGGACCTATGCTACTGTCCAGCTACTGGGACCTGGACTGCACTGTGGCTTAAAGTCTCCCACTGGCTTTCCCAATCTCCTTGCTTGGCTTTACTTCCTCTTTTCCCTCAAAGAGACAGACCCTTCAATGAAAATCCTTGAATATGTCTACCATTGAAAACTTCTTTGGATCTTCTTTTTATCTTGGTGGGATCTGTAGCTTTAATGTCACTGCAGAAGCTTCATTTATCTTTGGTAGGGAAAAGTTCCAGGAGCATGTTAGCTTCACACCTCCATGGCTCTGCCCCGGAAGTCTTATACTTCACTTTCAAAGAAGACCATGGCATCAGGGCAAGGATACCATGACAAACACATGGATTGGATTTGAGTGAGGGGATGCTGTGTTAAGACACAAGCCTCACTTTCTCTTCCAGAGTCATCTGGGTCCAGTGGACAGACATGAATCAGAATGACTGAAAATAGCCCTGGATGTGAGACAATGAAGGTTAAGTGACTTGCCTTAGGCAATACAGCTAGTTAGTGTCCAGTGTCTAAAGAGGAATTCAAATTCCTGTCCTCTTGATTCCAAGGTCAGTGCTCTATCACTGTGCCACTTGCCCATTTTACCTTGAGTAAATCATTTAATTTTTCTCAGTCTCAGTTTCTTCAACTGTGAAGTAGAGATAATAATGGCACCTGCTTCATGGGTTGATGGAAAAAGCAAGATATGTGAGTGTACAATTC
Source organism: Macrotis lagotis (assembly GCF_037893015.1). Lineage (NCBI taxonomy): Eukaryota > Metazoa > Chordata > Mammalia > Peramelemorphia > Peramelidae > Macrotis > Macrotis lagotis. The sequence continues at coordinate 36,650,168 of NC_133665.1, forward strand.
TTTGCAAATCTGAAAATACCATATAAAAGCTTTTTCTTATTATTTCAGTATGAGGATCTTCCCAATGTACCAGCTCTAAAATATTCTTTCCTAAACTTTGTTATGTTTAATAAATAATTTCAATTCCTAGTGTCTTGAATTAAAGAACTATAATTCTGTGTTCAGATCTTGAAAATAGCTCTAGTTTAAGGTTAATATCTTATTATTATTAATAACTTATTATATCATTAACTTATAAATATCTTTGTTATAATAACTCAGAGTCAGCTGTAAAACTGAATTATTAAGGATTTATTTTCTGCTTTGGACAAAGATAGCATCACTGAATAAAATCATATATTATACATCTTATACCAAATACATACAGAGGGACTGGATATACTGGATATGTCATGTTTCCTTTATAATATTTCAGAACTAGAGAATGCCAATACTACTGATGAAGAAAAATCAGAGACTTCTGGAATTTTCTGGAAATTTTCCAGAGAAATTGAGTCGCTACTATTAGGCTAACAAAAGTGCCAGCCTGAGATGTTAAACACTGATTTATTCCATCATCCTGAGATTAAGGAGATCACCTGAGAGTCAAAAAAGTATATATCTGAATTCTCCAGTTCTGAGTTGAATGATCTTAAGCTGGCTGCCTCCACTTTTGTTTGTTTGTTTGTTTTTTGTTTCAACTTCCATTCTAATTATTGACTCTCATCTTCTTCCAAGAACTCTTGGGTCAGTTACATTCATGAGAAGTTCACAGTTCTGGGTCGATATGAACCTTTGGTTCTTGTGGCAGTGATTGATCATCTGATTCAAAAAACATTTGTGTTATGCCTATTGGGTGCACAGTGCTATATGAGGTCCTGGGAAAGATGACAGTGATCAAATAAAACATGGACTCTGACTAAAGTATTTCATGATTTTTCAGGGGATTATGGATATATACATAAATAACTGAAAAACACAGTTAGAAAAGAAACATAGACCCAGAACTAGAAGAGAGCATAGGAGTCAGTCCAATCTACCCTCCTTTTAAGGATAAGGAAATCCAAAGTCATATATTAGTCAGAGTCAGAATTCAAATTCAGGCCCTCTGACTCCAAATCCCGTGTTCTTTTTATTATACCCCTCTAGGAGAGACATATAAGCAAAATGCTGAGTGAAGTCCATAACTATAGAAAGATTATTGACTAGAACAGGAAAGCATGATAAATTAACTAAAGTTTCAGACAGGCGGTGGGATTTGATCTGAATTTTATGGGTTAGGTAGAGTTTCAGTAGGTAGGAGTAGAAGACATTGGAAAAGTTGAGGTGGTTTGGGTAAAAACAATGGTCAAAAATTGTGGGACACACATAGGGAAAAGTAAATAACCTCATTTATCTGGGAATACTTTTCATTTGACAGGAAGCTATACATGCATATAACCTGGCTATATATTTTACCCACATGCATCTATTAGAATATATGTCCTATGGAGCTCCCTATATTTATGTTTCTTGAATGCATTCTATGACTTCCCAGCATACACTTATTACATGCCTATGATGTGCTAGGTAGTGCATTTTCCAATGGAGGTATATGTATTTTTTTAAGTGAGATCAATATTTATGGTAGAAAACATTCTTTGTTACATTTATTTCTATTTTTTACCTATTTTGATTTCATTAGATGCTATTTCCATGAGCTATATCCTCTCATTGACTATTAAAATAGACTTATCAATAGGGAACTTGTGAGTAATATTCTGGAGAGAATTCTGACCACAAAGTAACTTGTTAACTATGCAATTATGGATGAGAGGGGGAACTGTATGAAACAAAATAGTTGTACAGAGTAATTCCCAAGGGGAAAGAACTTGAACAGCTGGTCATATAAGGGAAGGAAAAGACAAGAGACCTTGAATTGTGCTTTGGAAGAGGTTAGAAATAGTATCATGGGGGGACCCTACCAATAAAGGATGTATATCTTCCCATTCTTAGTTGGGAGAGCACCTGAAATCTAACCTTGTGAGCAACCAATACCTCCAATAGCTACTTTCTTGTCTTTATTTTCACCCATATTTTGCAATTCCTCTTTCTTGCCTTTGAACTCATTGGAGACACTTGTCTGATGCTTGATGCGGCATTAGCCCTCAGTTGACTATACTCTATTCTTTCCATAGACAGTATCCTGTTAGGACGTACTGATTCTCAACAGAGGATGCATGTGCTTGCCCTGCACCAAGCACTATTAGGTCTGTAATATATTATATCTGTAATATGAAACTTTTAGTTGATTATGGATAGGCATGTGTCTAAGACAGTAAGTTACAAATGTGGTTCCACTTGTACTTGTAGAAAGAGTTTCCACACTGGGATTTCCCTCCACCAATAAAGAGCTCCTTTGGTGTAGGGATAAGGAGCAGTTAAGTTGTGGAGGGATCTAAAACAAATAAAACAAAACCAGAAGATGTTTGACTAAGAAGTGAGACCTGGGTTCTAGAGTCAGTACTTTGCCACCTGCTATGTGACCTAAACTCCCCTCAGTCTCCTTCTTCCATTCTAGAAAAAAAAGAATCATGCTTGTCCCTCCCAACCTGACAGCATTTGGAAGCAAGATAATGAGACTGAATCCAGGGAAAAATATCATGTGTTCTTTGGAAGAAAAGCTTTATACAAACCCCATGTATTATTAAAGAGAAAGCAAAATCAGGAGGAAATTGGAAAGCCCCAAAGCATAGTGAACCTCTACCAAAAAAAAAATCTATCTAGGTTGGACTTAAGTTTCCCCTTAAGATAAATTATGTTGTCCTTCTCTCCTTAATATATTCCACCTCCATTTCATCATCACAAATGGGGTGATCCTGCTGCTTGGTTTTTTTATCCCCTTCCAAGCTCATTAATACATTGAGACAATCAAATTGCTCCTGAAACCAATCTCTTGGTGGCCCTCTGTTGTTACCTTAGACTGATTTAGTTCATAAAGCCACCTTTAATCCAGACAAGGAATGCTGCTGCCTCTTATGTTTAATGACAATTTGACAGATTAGTCCTCTGGATAGAACAGTATCAAAAGCTTTCTGCAAAGTCCAGGTAAAATATGCCCACGGCTTTGCTATAGTCAACTCTTTAAAATACTTACTCAAAAAGCTTTGTCAAATGTGTTCAGTGTGATCACCTTTGGTGAATTCATGCTGTCTCATTCTTAATTAGGTGAAGCATTTCATGATGTTCCTGCATTGCTTTCCTGTATTAGTTCCTCTGGCATCTTCCCCACTGACAAAACAATTCTTGAAGTCAGTATTTTCCTAGATTATCTTCATTTTTGCCTTCCAACAACATGTTCAGGTATTCTTTATTCTTTCAGTGAACCTCATTTTACAAGCATTCACTAAAATTCACATTTCTGGGTAATTCTGTCTATTGAACCATTTTGATTACTGGGTTTTTATTTGTTTTCAAAGAACCTGAGTGCATGAGACGATTATAACAATAATAAAAACAACCAAGAAGGTTAAAGATCAAAATGAAACAGAGCTTTTAAGGAATACTAAGAATTACAAAAGGATGCTTTTTAAAATTTTTTGGAATAAAACAAGTATTTTCATAACACAACAATAAAAAAAGATGATTGTGTATGGAACTAAAAATATCCCATGCACAATTTGCTATTCCTTTCAAATATATAACATCATAAGAATTTTTTTTGTTCCTTCTCCCCTACCCTCTGCCCTAGAAATGGCTACCAATAGACACAAATATGTATATGTAAATATGTATATATATATATATATATATATATATATATATACACACACACATACATATATACATAGGGGAATGAGATGATAAAAATGCTCATCAAAGAGAAAACTTTTGCTTTTGCTTTTCTTGCCAATGAAAGTGACCTTTCAGGTCCATGGTGAAACTAAAAATAATAATAAAAATAATAAATAATGTTTATATAGTGCTTTAAGTTTCACATAACTCTTCAAAAAATTTATTTAAGGCAATGGAATTAAGTGACTTGCTCAAGATCACACACCTAGGTAACTATTAAGTGACTGTGGGTGGATTTGAACTCAGGTCCTCCTGTGACTCTAGGGCCTGAGCTTTATCTACTGTGCCACCTAGGTGTTGTTATATAACACTTTACATATGTTAAATCATTTTCTGCTCACATAATCTCTGCTTTTCTCCTTAGTTTAGAAATAAGGCCAGCTGGGTGGTACAGTGTATAGAGCACTGGCCTTAGATTCAGGAGGACAGGAGTTCAAATCCAGCCTCAGACACTTGACTCTACCTGGCTCTGTGACCTTGGATAAGTCACTTAACTCTGATTGCCTCACATCCAGGGTCATTTCCAGTCATCCCAATTCATATCTGGCCACTGGACCCAGATGGGTCTGGAGGAGAAAGTGAGGCTGTTAACTTAGCACAGCACCCCATTACTCAAATCCAATTCACGTGCTTGTCATGGCATTACCTCCCTAATGTTGCGATCATCTTCGAAAATGAAGGACAAAAAAAGTTTATTTTAGAGATGAGAAATCTGGGAAAGAGGATAAGGTAAGTAAGTATCTAAGGCAGGATTTTAATTCATCTTTCTAATTAAAATAAAATATCCTATCCACATTGCCAATTTGCTATCTAAAGATGAGAGATGCTTATAAGAGAATAGCAACAAGAGATAAGTAATGAATTAGTAAGAGAGTAGCTTAGAAATAATGGTTTCTAGGAAGATGTGGCTGTTGGGTTACCATAAATGATTTAAGTATAAAAACACCTTCAACTGCAACAACAAGAGCTACAATAGGATCAGGAAGGGACAAATATTATCCTAATTTTAAGAAAGGGGAAAAAGTAAATTCTTTGAAATTTAGCCATTGAACTTGATAATTATTAATTAAAATTCTAAAATGGATTATTATGTTAGGAGATGGTTAGTATTCAGAAAGGAAAGTGATGATCACTTTCAGTCAGCATAATAAACAACATCATCATCATCATTATCAACCTCTTCAAACTCATTCTCATATCTAACATTTATATAATGCTTATTTTGTGATAGGCACTAAGCTGAGTTGAATAATTATTACTTCATTTGATCCTCATGATAACCAGGGGAGGTAGGAGGTATTATCTTTACTTTATAGATGAAGAAACTGAGGCAAACAGAGGTTAAATGGCTTGCCTAGGTTCACAAATCTAGGAAGTTTCTGAAACTGACTCTATTCATTGTATCACCTAGCTACCCCTAAAGTATAAAAACTTTTAGGAGTCATAGAACTCCAGGTCACTAATAGAAAATATGTGGAACAAAATAGTTGTGATGTTGTATCTCACATTGAGAAAATAGAAAAAAGATAGCAAAAGATGAGAATACTCAATATTGGAGGGGTTGCTGAAAGATGAATAAACTAGTGCATTATTGGTGGATCAAAAAATTATTCTCCTTTTGGAAAGCATTTTGGAATTAAATTAAGAAAGTGATTAAAATGTCCCTTAGAGATCTCATTGCTAGGCATAAATCCCAAGGAAGATTGAATTCTAATCAGAATGTCTCATGTCCTCCAAGATTTTTATAGCAGCATTTTTTATGGTGGCAAAGTGGAAGCAAAGTAGATTCCCATGCAATTGAAAATGACTAAAAGAGTGATAATAAATATAACAGAATAATATCATGCCATAAAATTATAAATATTAATATTTTTAAAAAAGCATGTCAAGACTCGCATGAACTAAAGCAGTGTCAAGTGATAATATGAGGAAAATAATATGCATAGTGAATATGGAATATTATCAATGGGATAATATCAATGTAAATGACAATAGCAACAAAATAAAGTTTGAACACTATCATTATACTGGTCAAGCTTGACCTTGGAGAAGTGATAAGAAAATGCTTCATCTAAGAAAATACTTACAGAAATAATTTTTTGTATTAGGAAAGAACTAGAAATGAAGTAAATGCCCAATCTATTGGGCAATAAAAAATTGTGGCACATGAATAAAATGGAATATTACTGCACTGTGAGAAGCAACATATGTGATGGATGCTGAGAAACATGGAAAGACTTATATGAATTGTGAAATTAAACAGAACCAAGGAAGCAATGTACACAATTATTACAGCAATGCAAATGGAAAAAATATCAGTCAGTCATTTATTAAGTACCTATTACATGCCAGACACTGTGAAAAGCACTTGGGATGCAAAAACACAAATTACAAGACACATTCTTGTACTTGAGTTTAGCAGTGTGCATATGGCTGTGGGGATTGTAGGGAGGGGATGGGGGGAGACAAATGGGTAAAGTACCTTTATCCTATACAGGAGCTGATGGAAAAGTCACAGAAATACGAAAGTCAGCAGCCAGATGAAAAAATGAGGAGGTCATCTGAGCTGAGCTCCTTACTTAAATTGAAACTTTGGAGTACATGGCTCCATCTTCTAATCAGAGGAACAGAAGGTGGTGAGAAGGTCGAGTACACTGAGGCTGATGGAATCTTGTAATTCTTGGGACTTGGAATGGAAGCCAGAAAAGACTCAAAGTGATATAGCCAGGTGAGAAATAAAGATAAAATAATAAAAAAGGTTGAAATATTATAAAGAATTTTAATAAAATTACCAAAAACAAAGTTCCAAAGAAGAGACATGAGAAGATACCTCTCCTCATTTCTTGGTAGAGGTGTGGGGTCCATTGATGTGGAAAATTGTATATCTTGTTTAATTTTTGATGTACTGATTTTTTCTCATCTTTTTTCTTTTTTATATTTTGATTATTGTATTTTCTTTAATTTATTTATACATTACTAAAATATTCTTGTTTAAGAGTAAATATAATACCCCCTCCCCACACACAAATATAAAACCTCAGGAGAAATAAAGTGAAAGAAAGAGGAAAAAAGTTTCAGTCTATGTTCTGAGACTATCAGCTCTGTCTCAGGTGGATCACCTTCTTTATTATAAGTCCATCATAGAAGTTACTTCCATATTTTTCCACAGTTGCTATTGCTGATTGTAATTCCCTCCATCCATTCCTCCCCACTACCATCTATTATATTTTCTCTATCCTTCTACTCTGTCCCTTTTCAAAAATGTGCTGTGGGGTAACTAAGTGGTGCAGTGGACAGGGCACTGTCCCTGGGGCCAAGAGGCACCAAGCCTACATCCCACCCCAGATACCCAACAACTACCTGGCTTCGTGGTCCTGAACAGGCTACCCAATCTCACCACAATGCAAACAGTGAAAAAGAAAATGTGTTATATCTGACTATCCTCTTTCATGATCTACCCTCTCCTCTATCACCTACATCCTCCCCTCCCCTCCCTCACCTCCTCTTCTTTTTCTTCTAGATTTCTATACCCTATTAAGTATGTGGGTTGTTTCCTTTCTGAGTCATTGCTGATGAGAATGAAGGCTCCCTCATTCCGCCTTACCGTCCCCCTTCCATACCATTGTTAAAAAAGCTTCATGAAGTATCTTTTACATGAAATATCTTAAGTCTATTCTATCTCTCCTTTCCTCTTACTCCCAGTACATTTCCCTTTCACCCACTGATTCCATTTTTACAATATGTTATATCTTCAAATTCAACTATCTCCTGTGCCTCATCTATAAAAGCTTCTTCTACCTGCTCTATTAAATGAGGAGGTTCATATGAATATTATCAGTATCATCTTTCCATGCAGGAATACACACAGTTCATCATCATTAAATTCCTCATAATTTACCCTTCTCATCCACTCTCTCTATGTTTCATCTGAGTCCTGTACTTGAAGATCAAACTTTCTGTTCAGCTCTGATCATTTCAACAGAAATATTTGAAATTCCCCTGTTTCACTGAAAGTCCATCTTTTCCCTTGGAAGAGGATGTTCAGTTTTGTTGGGTAGTTGATTCTCAGTTTCATTCCAAGCTTTTTTTTGCCTTCCAGAACATTATGTTCCAAGAAGCCCTGTGAGTCCTTAATGTAGATGCTGCTAAGTCCTGGCTAATCCTGACTGTAAGTCCATGATATTTGAATTGTTTCCTTCTGGTTACTTGTAATATTTTCTCTTTGACTTGGAAGTTCTGGAACTTGGCTAAAATATTCCTGGGGGTTGGTTTTTTAAAATTTCTTTCTGGGGGAGATTGGTAGATTCTCTTAATTTCTATTTTGCCCTCTGCTTCCAGGCTATCAGGGCAATTTTCCTGTAGAAATTCTTTAAAAATGAGGTCAAGACTTTTTTCATGGTCATGACTTTCAGGTAGCCCAGTAATTTTTAAATTATCTTTTCTGGTTCTGTTTTCTAGATCAGTTGTTTTTTCAATGAAAGATTTCACATTTTCTTCAGTTTTTCATTGTTTTGGTGTTGGATTATTGTGTCTTGATTTTTCCCAAAGTCATCAGTTTCCTTTAGCTCCATTCTACATCTGAATGATTTGTTTTCCTCAGATAGATTTCTTATCTCCCTTTCCATCTGGCCAATTCTGATTTTTTAATGCATTCTTCTCCTCAATAACTTTTTGAACTGCTTTATTCATTTGATCTAAACTGGTTTTTAATATGTTATTTTCTTCAGCATTTTTTGGGATCTCCTTGACTAAGCTGTTGACTTTGTTTTCATGTTTTCCTACATCTCTCTCATTTGTTTCCCCAATTTTTCTTCTACCTCCCTTGCTTGATTTTCAAAATCTTTTTTTGAGCTCTGTCATAACCTGAGCCTAACTCCTATATTTCTTGAAGGCTTTAGATGCAGAAGATTGGACTTTCTCATCTTCAGAGAATATATTTTGGTCCTCCATGGGACCAAAGTAATTGTCTATGGTCAGGTTCCTTTTTTTCCTGTTTACTCATTTCCGCAGTCTGTGCCAGGTTTTGGGGTGCTTCCTGAGTTTTTGAGTATTATTGGGAACCCCCAATGGGGGGGTCCATGTGACCATGAATGGACACAAGTGCCCCTCTGGGGCCCCGGACTATGACCAGGGTCTGAATATAGTCAAAGCCCCAAAGTCCTGTTCTAGAAATAGAGGACAGGCCTAGCAGTCTCTCTCCATTCCCTTACCTTCTGTGGGCTGAGCATTCAGGGAATGGCTGCTGGCAGGCTCCCTGCTGGGCAGCTCCACAGACCTGTTCCCATTTCCTAGGATCTGGGCTGTACTGAGGGCTGGGGCCACACTGAGGAGGGCCATGCTGGCCTAGGCTTTGTGCTCACTTTGGCAGAGGTCTCCCTGCTGATCTTCCAAATTGTGCTTGGTGCTCCCTGGGGTGGCAGATCAGGAAACTGGGGCTTCCAGGGACCCAAGTACCCTGGGACTTGTTCCCTGAAGGCTGAAACTCCTTTGCTCTGGCTCACTGCTGCCCATCCAACCCATGGAATAGAGCCTTCCAAGTATTTTTCAGGCTACCTTGGGCTGGAAAATTGCCTCACTGGATCTTTCTGTGGATTCTGTCTCTTGAAATTTTAGTTAGAGTGATAATTTTAAGGTTTTTGAAATATTTTGGAGAGAGCACCTAAGAGAAGCTGTTCTCCTGACTCCTGACTCCACCCCCTCATCTTTTTTCTTTAAATTTTTTTGTAATATGGGTTAGCTCTTTGAGAGAGGAGAAAGAAAAAGGGGACATTAAGACAATATAAAAAGAAAAGATGTCAATAATTTATTTTAAAAAAGAATATTTTTATAGAAGTGAGAGACTATAGGTATGTAAGTACTCAGGTACAAATATATTGATTTACTTTTATTGAATGTCTTTTCTCCCCCCCCCCTTTTAAAATAGAGACAGATACTAGACCAGTGATTTCATCAGTGTAGCAAAATTCCATATATGGATGTTTTCTCTACCAATGCAGGTTATCACTTTCCAATTTGTAATCCTATAAATTAGCCTAGAACACTGAGAGGCTAAGTTGTTTACCTGGGAACATACAACCACTATGTTTTATTCCACTTCACATCTGATGCCCTGATTGGAACCGAATGCCTCTCCTGAACAAACTCATCACTTTTAAACTTACCATCATGCTGCTAACTCTAGAAGCTAATGCACCTCTCCTGTGACTGGAAGATTAGAGGGCAAGTATTAAATTCCTCCCAATGACTTCCTTTATAGAGGAAAACTCCACTTTGATTTGCTTCCCTGTTAGATTTCAACTCCATGGAACATTACATGTGCTAGGTACATGTGTCTGGTTCCTCTCCTCCAGCTTTCCTGCCTTTTTTGTTTATATGTTATCTTCCCCTTTAGATTATAAGTTCTATGTGGGTATTGTGTCCATTCAGCAGATGAGAAAATGGAGACTCAGAGACTTTGCTTGTCATTGCTTATGATTTAATAAAGTGAAATTTGAGCTAAGACATCATGACTCCAAGTACAGTGTTCCTTTGTTCTCCCTAAGAGAAGCTATTGTCTTCCATACTTGTCCTTTGTTCTAGCTAATAATGTAATGCAGGATTTGGATTTCAAAAGATCTGAATTCAAATCCTGCCTCAGGATTTGCTATGTGACACTTGCTGCCACTTGCTATATGAAGCTGGGCAAATTAATTAACCTTTCTCAGTATCAGGTTTCTCACTTGCAAAATGGTGATAATAGTAGCATCTACTTTAAAGGTTGTTGTTAGGAGTGATTGAAATTAAAAATATTTATGATTATTATGTTTTTGTTATGAACACATTTGTACATAAAAGACATGTTTTATACACATATGTGCTATGCAATATTTATATACATATAGTATGTATATTTATATCTTTATAACTCTAGGTAAGCACAATTATATATTGTATATTCAAACATATAAAGTGCTTTGTAAAACATAAATTTTATTTATTATTTTTAACTAACTTAAGATCATTTATTTTGGTCACATTTACACTTTTTTTCCTTCCCTTTTATATGTTATGATTTCATTCTGTTTCTTTTTAGTCATTTTCCAATTCTGCTTCCTTTTCCCTGCATCAAAGAAACAACTTCCTTACCCTTGATTAGTTTTTGCGCTTTCTATTTCAGTTATTTTGTTGTTCCTGTTATTCATATACTGGTCAAATGAATCTGTGACCACAATTCAGGTAATGCAGAGCACAGTTCATTCCTAGTTATCCAACTGATGTAAATATCCTCTATATTCTCTCCTAAGTTTATTCCAGCATTTTTACCCAACTTTCTTGGAGCCTTCCTAGATGTCCCTTTACAGTGTGTAGTACATAGGCTGTTTGTTGATTATCCCTCATTCTTGCCATGTGAAGAGTTCATCTTCTTTATCCAGCACATATTTCTCTGATGACACCCTTCCTTCACATTACTTCTCAAACGTAGTTTCATGTTTATAGCCTGTTTCTCCATCGCCTTTGGGTAATCCTCAGTGTCAATTCTTGGGAGACTGTAGTGTTCCATGACTTATGACCAGATAACAATATCATTGTTCCCATTACACCAATGTGATTCACAGGCTTATAAGTGGCATAAGTTTGTTGAACATTGTTCCATATATCTAGCCTTTCCTCAAAACATTCTTTATATAATAACTCTGATATTAGATTTCAAGCTACAATGGGATGCTTGTTATATAACTTGGATAGTCAGTCCCCACAGTATAGGAGATATCTATTCAGAGTTTCATACCACACAAATATTTTTGAAGCTCAAACCATGCTTTTTATCAGACAGAAAAAGCAGTTACTAGGAGAGTGGAGTATTGTGGGCAGACAGACACATTTTTTTTCCTTTTAAAAGGAATTTTGAGTAGTTTTCATAACAAACCATTCTGGGTCATTGCTATTGTGTTGAGAGGTACCTATGTCCCTCACTTCTACAATTTGTGGCATGAAACAGTGGAACTTGAATTCTATCAAGTATAGTCCCTATGATTACTTTGATTTCTGGGACAGATTTTCAAAAGCAACTTCTAATTTTAGGTATGGAAGCTCTCTCTCTCTCTTTATATTCCCCTCATCTGTGTGCTTGAACTTCCCTTTAAAGGAGAGGAAATTAGGCATCAATGTGTGAAAGGAGGAAGTCAGAATGGGGTGGGAAGGCGAGGTAGATTAAGCTTTTGGAAAGATTTGATATTACTCAGAGCCAATTCTATGAATTTCATTTTAATACCTAGTATTCTGTGGACCAGAATGAAGTTGTTTGAATCATTTTGTGATCCAATTATATTTCTGTTTTGTAAGAGACTGTGCCATAGTAGATACAGAGCTAGTTTGAAAGACAGGAAGACTTAGGTTCAAATCCAGCCTTGGACACAGACTCTGGCTACAACCTTGGGTAGAATACAACCTCTTGGTGCTCTAGACAGTTCTCTTAAAGCTCAAGGTCAAGGAGTAGGAGCTATTTTGCATTGGTAAAGAGTTCTTCACCCAGGATTTTGCATTCCAATGAAAACAGAGACCTAATGCCTATCATCTATCAACTCCAAAAATAAAAATTGATTCAAACCTTGATCTTGTTGATTACATACATTTTAAATTCCATAGACATAGGAATAGGGAGTTAGTCCTATGATTTCATTGTTCTGATGAACTCCTGGGCAAGAAAATTTCCTGGACAAATGTAGGGTAGCACTTTTTTTTTTTTTAAACAGAGTGATTCAGAACACTGATAGATTAAATAACTTGCCCAGAGTCACTGAATAATATGTGTAAGAGATGGGTTGTGGATGCAAATTTTCCTGATTCTGAGAGTGAACATTATCTGATATATGATGCTGATACTATTATATTTATGTATGTCTTAAATAAATAGTCATTGAATTTTCCTCTCTTCTCTTACATCATACATGTGCATACACAGACTTACAGAGAGGTAGATACAGAGAGGTAGATACCTGAGCACCAGGGAGTCCTTTTCAAATGTTGCTAAATGGATGTGAAAAATCAATTAGATAGAGAAAAACACATTGTTGCCTTGAAGCAATCCTATTTACGTGATTACCAATCAAGCTAGTTTCTCCTTTTCCTGGAATGACTGGATTTCAGTGATCCTTTTGAAAGCAAATAATCCATATGCCTGATTATAAGCAGAGATCAGGAAAATGCAAGTGAATTCAATTCACATTTCTGAAGCACTTACAAAGTTAAATAAACTATTCTGGAGACACAGATAAAGTGTGATGAAGTCAATTTAAATGAGCTTTTAATCTATTGGTGGGGGTGAGGGGAAAGGGAAGGGATGGACACAAGAAATATAATGGAGCAGTCTTGATCTTAAGGGAGGACATACATAAGATTCTTACAGGATGGGCAAGTATGGATGGGTACTGACCATCACTTAAAGGAATAGATACATTGATGTGATGGCAGATCCATTTGAGACTTATGATATAATTTGATTATGACAAATATCATAGGATCATATATTTAGAACTGAAATGGACGTCAAAGACTATCTAGTCCAAAATCCTTGAAGAAATAGATTCAGAAAAGTTGTAACTTTCTTAAAGTCACATAGTAATAAATAATAGAGCTGGGGTTTGAATTTATGTCTCCTGTTTCCACATTAAAAGCCCTTTCTTCTATCACTTATGTAACATTCTTTTATAGTAAGACACTTAGCAGTAATGATACATTTAGTAAGAGAAGAGACTAAAGTATAAAAATTAAACTGTCAGACCAGTATCATTTGTCAAGGATCAACTGAATTGGAATACCATTTGACTCCTGGAGAGTGACTTGTCTGTTTCAATCCCAACTTTTCCTTCACTGTTGTCTGTTGGACTACAGTCCTGTGTGTGTAACATTAGATTTTCCCAAATTAAAAAGTGATACGTGAGTAGAAAGAAAAAAGGAACAAATTATGTTCTACTTTGTAGTCATCTTATATTCTATGTTATTTCAAAGGTTTTCTTTATATATCTAGACCATTCAGCTCATGCCTTAGTCAAGTCTACCTAATTTCCTTAATCAAATTCTTCAAATTTTAATAGACAATTTAAAAACTTTCCTTATATGACCTTCCTACTACTTCTCTCTAGAGTTCTTGGCATTCTGTCTTGGGACTGTTTTTCCCCCTCACAATCATTTTCCTTTTTACCTCTAGGCCTTATGTTTTCAGTTTCTTCACTGAGCAATATTTCCTCCATCTCTGCTCGCTGCCTGTGCCATTCCATCTTGCTACTGGCTTTGGGTATTCTTGCCATATGCCTGCCTCAGCTCCTCCTACTAGCTTATACACAGCTTCATTTTTATCAGCCAGGTTCTCCAAGCCCCTTCTGGTATGTGAATCCTCCCCACCCATGAAGAGCCTTGTGCAATATGTCTCAAGTGCCTCCCGGAACTGGAAACCTTTTCTGCACCAATATTTTGAAGTCACACATTGAGGGTTTCAAATCTGTCACTTATGTGGGTCTTGGTGTGTTACAATTTGTGTTTTGATTTTTTGGTGTTGTGAGTCTCAATTGCCAGGAACTAAAATAGAAATGGGAAATGGGGACTTTTTCTCATAATTCACCATTCACATCAACTCTCCCCCTCTACTCCTTCATGCAGTGCGAATACAAGCACTTGCGATGAACACTAGAAGTAATGTTGGAAATGTACTGAACAGACTCCCTTATATTCTCTTCCAGTTGCTCCAAGCCTGTCTGCTCAGTCCTGGCCAAGCTCCTTCTGTCCTAGCATTTGGGAGCTGGTGGATGTTTGTATTTCCACCTTCCAAAGCCCAAAGGAGGATTCCAAAATATTGGGAATGCGGACACTAGCTATGTGGGAATTCCAAGTGTGATACAATTTATGTTGTGGTGACTTAAGGTTTCCTGCAGTCATAACACTTTGGGCAGCATGTTTTCCAGGTTCCAGAGGCAAAAGTAAAACTAGGCCAGGTCTAGTTACTGTTAAATAAGGCCTTTGAAGAGAATCCCACACAGGATAAAGAAAGGATATCCTTAACTAATAAAATACTGATTCAGGTCAATCTCCTTTTTTCAGCTCTCTCAGGATTAGGTAAGACTGACCCCTTCTGGTGAACTGAGAAGATATTTCCCAGGATAGCCACCTCTTCCAAGATAGTTAGCAGGGTTCAAGAAACCAGTCTTCTGAATTAGTTCCAGTGAGTTTTCTACCCAAGAATAATATTACCCATAAGTGAGGTAGTATCAATCAATCAACCGATAAGCATTTATTAAGTGCTTATTGTTTGCAAGACACTATACTGAGTAATGAGCTACAAGGATGAAAGTGAAATAGGGCCTACCTTAAAAGAACCTTCTAAGAAAGGAGACTATATATATATATATATATATATATATATGCAAGTATATACAGAATAGATGCATAAGTTTATAAGAATAGAGACTAGCTGAATTTAGGGTAATTTTGGATGGGAAAAGATTAGAGACCAGGAAGTCAGCAAATGCTTCAAGTAGAATAGTTTTTTTACATTCATCCCTTTCAGACCTTTGAGGTCCATATTTTACTACCATCCTTCCCATGGCGATGAATAATATAATGTAGGTTATACATGTACCATTGTGTTTAACATATTTCCATATTAGCTTGAGCTTAATTTTTAAGGAAACCAGATATTTCAAAAGGTAAAGGTGAGAAGAGAGTGATTTCCAAGAATAAGAAATGGCCAGTGCAAAGATTCAGAGATAGGAGTTAGAAAGCTAGATGTAAGAAATATCAGCTAGTGCAATATCATTCATCTTAGCTTGAATGGAGGACAATAATATACTAAAAAAAGGCTGGTAGGGGTCAAGTTGTAAGAATAGAATATTCTTATACTCAAACAGAATATTTTACATTTGATCTAGAGGAGGAGGGAGGTAACCTTATGAGACCTATACCAATTTAGGGAGACCAATTGGCAAGCTCTTAAAATAGTCCAGGTAAGAGGTTAAATATCCCAGGACAGAGAGAACCTGAACTAGAATTTTGGTTTTGTGAGTGAAGAGAAGGGGGCGTATGAGCTAGAAGTGGTAAAATCAATATATTTAGCAACTAATTGGATATGGAAGTTTGGGAATAATTGAATTCATGGAAGTTGATTAGATCATTAACTGAGAATATATAAAGAGGAAGAAGATGGACCAAGACTCACCCAGAATGAATTAGAGTGAGGAGTCAAGGATGATAACAGTGTTATGAACCTGAATGACTATAAGGTTGATGGTACTCTTGAAATTAAAAGGAAAATTTAGAAGAGAGATGAGTTTATTTGGGGGAAAATATAAAAATTTCTGTTTTGAACTATTGAGTTTGAGGTCAATCAGTCTGAAATATTCAGTAGGAAGTTGGTAATATGGGATTGGAGTTTAGGAGAGAGTTTAGGGCAAAACAAATAGATATATGAGTTAGCTGTGCAGAGATGATGATGTAATTCATGGAAGCTGATTCTGTTATCAGCTAAGGAATCTAAAGATACACTGAGAAAGAACCTGAGGAGACACTTATAATTAGGGGACATGATATGAATGATCTACATGTAGACACAGGTATGGTAAAACACAGAGTAGAAGAATGAGGAAAGAGTAGTGTCTTGAAAACAGAGAATGAATCTAGGAATGATATTGTCAGCAATATCACATGCACCCAGAGAGTTTAAGAAGGATTAAGAATGAAAAAAATGGATTCAACAACTCAGAAATCACTAGTAGTTTTGTGGAGAGAAATTTCATTTGAATATGAGAGCAGAAGCCAGATTATAAAAGGTTTGTAAAGAAATTAGAAGAATGAGCATATATAGAAATTTTTGTCTAAGAAAGGAAGGGGAATTGTAGTATAAGAGAAAACAGGAATGATAGGATGAGAAAAACATGGGAAATAGGGAGAAAATAAAAATGAGAGAAAAGTGACAGTGAAGGCAGATGAAGGAAGTGAATGTGATCCAGGGTACAAAGTTTCAGGGAAACCTTGAAGCTTTCAAGTGATTGGAAGTTAAGGATGAGATCATGGCTAGTGATATCAAGGGGTCATGAAATGATGATGAGAATGATGGTCATGAGAAAAGGTGAGGAGAGAATAGGGAGTCTGTGTTAAATGTATTTCACTCTCATCTTAAGTGCTGGGGGTGAAGCTTTGGTAAGCTTGAGTAGAAAATGTAAAGTTTGGAAAAGACATTGTGGTTAGTGGGATAGAAAATTAATTAGTGCACAGTTAAGACTAAATAACACACATTTTTATTGGATTTCATCAGAAATAGTTGAATCTCTTCTAGCTTTGTTTAGCAGCACATCATTGAGAGTGTAGGAAGCAGACGGTTAGAGTAATCCAGGTTTAGAGTTGGCAAGGTATGAGTAGCAATAGACTGTGAGAGGAAGGGATATGATATTTGAAGAGAGTGTAGGGTTGAACTGGTTTACTAAAGTATTGAAATTGAAAAAGATGAAATTGTAACTTTAGAAATAATAATTACCTGAGAAAGTACTGATAAATGGGACTGAGAGTTGTGAAAAGAACAAAGAGTAGATTTAGGAAAAGTAAGGTACAAAGAAAGAATAATAGATAAAAATTTGTGATTAGATAAAGAAATTTCAGAGTTCTTAAGTATGAAATGTGGATGATGTGGATGATGCCAATATAAGGTGTGAATATCCTTGTTAGCTGTGTTAAAATGGAAGAGTAAGTCATTCAGACTGAGTAGTTTAAGGAACAGGGAAATTTGGATATTTAAGAGAGCAACATACGTTTAAAAATCACTTAAGATGAGAGCAAGAGTTGAGGTAGAGGGAGACTGGGTGAGACAGGCACTGAATTTGTTGAAAAAAAGTATAATATCCAGGAGATAGACATAAGGATCTAAATAAGAGGGTTGAGTTGGACTGAGTGGAGAAAGTGGTCACCAGGTGCTAGGGAGGAGTATTTGCTACTTGGAAGGTTAGGTATCCCAAGAACAGTGTCTGAAAAAAGAAGAGGGATTGGGAGTTCAATAATCATTGGAGAATTAATCCAAGTAGAGTATTACTAGTTGGGGAGGTGCTATCTTAATTAAGTCAGATGAATAGCATTTTCAATGTCATTCAACTAAATTCACTGTAGAGTATCTATGCACAGTTTTCTGACATTTGTAGAATTAATTGAGAGCTATAATTCATCTCTATAATTCTGTCCAACTTCTAATTCTATATATTCTTACTTATATATGAGGTGTGTCTATGAAATGTCATAATCACTTCTTATTTTAAAGATATATAACCATTTTCTCTTCAAATCAGTTATTTCTTTAAGATGCTTGGAAGATGCTGACTTATTCTAATATTTCTGCCTTTGTTCTCAGTAGAACTATAACTAGAGTAGGCATTCAGAGCTTATGCCAAAGAAGGTGCCAAAATTCTAACAGTGTTATCTATACAGGAACCTCTGGGCAGTACAGGAACAACGAAGCCTAGCCTTTAGTTGACAAGAATAGTTAAAGTAACAATTTCTACATTATTTGGGGGGTGATGATGATGTTTGTCCTTCATTCTAGAAGAAGACCATGACATCAGGGAGATGATGACATGACAAGTATATGTATTAGATTTGAGTGTGTGTGTGTGTGTGGGGGGGAGTGCTGTGTTAAGTCACCAGTCTCACTTTCTCCTCCAAAGCTATCTGGGTCCAGTGACCAGATATGAATCAGGAAGACTGGAGATGGCCCTGGATGGATGTAAGCAATCAGGATTAAGTGACTTGCCCAAGGTCACACAGCTAGTAAGTAGCAAGTGTCTGAGACTGCATTTGAACTCCCATCCTCTTGACTCCAAGGCCAATGCTCTACTCACTGCACCACCTATCTCTCTCTCTCTCTCTCTCTCTCTCTCTCTCTTTCTCTCTCTGTCTCTGTCTCTGTCTCTATCTCTATCTCATATCTATCTATCTATCTATCTATCTATCTATCTATCTATCTATCTATCAAGTGAATTTTTCTCTGGCTTATTGATTTTCTATTTCCCTTCAACTCCAAATTCCCCAGTATAGCAATGTCTGAGGTTATATCCATGCCTAACCTCAGCACAAAAATTGCTAGTTATGATTCTGGAATTGTCTACAGAGAGTATTGATTATACAATATCTTTAATAACCTCAGTGCTGGCAATTCTTTATCTTTTGATAATGTGTTTGATATTAGAAACACCCAAAAGACACTCAGAGAGCTAATTTTGAATATAGACCTTGGAATTTATGAAGCACAGGAAAAAAATAATTTCTTGTAATCTTCATGATCACTGTTTCCTAGAAAGAATCACTGACATTCCTTGCTTAGATCTGCAGGGCTTTGTGGAATCCAGTTTGGAAGGCATTTTATTAAAGGAGCCACACTAAGAAATATAGGCCCAGGACTCTCTCTTATCTCCAATTAGGTGATATCTGTCCTAGGAACTGTTAGAAATCATGGAAAACATTTCTCTATGTCCTGGGCTCTTAGAGGTTAAATCCCTAGACATCAAACATGAAATTAAATAGTCTTTATTAATATATTATCTTGTCTGTACTCTACAATTGTATCATTTTACAGATCACTCCCAAATTATCACTTAGACTGACAAAATTTCATCCAGAATCACAGTCTGTCTTCAAAAATTGTTTAGTGTCTTCCTGGAAAAGAAAGTCATCTTTAGAAAGGTATGTTTGATTCAGAAACAAAACAACAGAACAACAACAAAAAAGCAATGAATTCAAATTTGGTGCTGAGTCAGATCTCTTCTAAAAGTTGAGAGAGAGAGAGAGAGAGAGAGAGAGAGAGAGAGAGAGAGAGAGTCAGAAAGAGATGGAGACACAGAGCCAGAGAGACAGAGAGGGATAGAATCAGGGCAGGAGTGGGGGGACAAAGAGAGAGAGAGAGACAGAGAGAGACAGAAAGAGACAGAAAGACAGACAGACAGAGACAGAGACAGAGAGAGACAGAGACAGAAACAGAGAGAGAGACAAAGAGAGACAAGAGTAAGAGGCAGAGAGAGAGAGGCAGGGAGACAAACAGAGAAAGAGATATAAAGTGAGAGACCCAGAGAAATACAGAGAGAGACAGAGAGATAGAGAGAGAAAGAGACAGAGACACAGAGTTACCTTCCTTTCCTTTCTCTATCTGAACAAGGCACAAACTAGAGAATTTTTTAATGTGAATTTTTTTGTTTTTGTTTTTACATCATGTACATTTCTAAATAGATCTTTCTGCCTTGTTTACCTAACAAGTCATTTGTTCTAACAAAGAATAAAAAAAAAAGAAAATGAATAGCTCATCAAAATCAACCAACAAAGAGGATGAAGTACATTTTCTCAAGTCCTCTACTAGGCCAAGTTCCTTGGTCATTAATTTTTTCTTCATTCAATTTAAGTTTTCATCTTTCCTTTGTTTCTTTTCCTTTGCTGTTTTGTGTGTATGTGTGTGTGTGTGTGTGTGTGTGTGTATGTGTGTGTGTGCATATACATATATTTATAATCAATTTAATAAACCAGAGTAATTGGACTATTACAATTCAAAGCTTCTCTAACCATGGAGATTAGGTTTGGTAACAAAATAGCTCTTGAAGACATTGCACTTGTCCTGGCCACTGTATGACAAATGTATTGCTAATTCTTTTATTTTTAGGTGCTATGTAGAGAAATGGTATCACTGGAAATGTTTTTTCAGTGTCCTTTCAATCAAATCATGATATTGGTCAGTTAAATGGAAGAGAAAAATAAAGAAATAGTAACTATAAAACAAAACAAAAAGTCTTCTTTTATAAAGCTGCCTCTGTATCTAACAATAGGTACTAATGAATGTTTTCACTTTGAAATTTCATTGCTATCACCAAAATGTATTTATTTAGCAATAATCTATGTACAATGGAACACCCAATGATAGCAAAACAGTCACGATCTACTTTGATGGAGCTTCCATTCTGAGGATGACTAAGATATACACAAAAGAGAGACAGGAATTAACTAAATAGATAAAATTATATCATTCACAAGAGTCACAATTGGAGTAGAGAGTAAAGTAATGGGGGCTGCCAAGCAGATGCTCAAGTATTGTGTTGTTCTATGCTATTATTTATTTTTCTAGAAAAAAATCCTTAGTAAAATCCCCCTTTAGCCATATAATTTGAAGATGACAATTAATTGAAAAATAAATGTACTATTTATAGATTTAAAGATGATAAATGATAAATATACCTTAGGGCAATGGAAACATTATATATAAGCTACCTTTGAGAACAGTAACTCTTTTAAATTAGACCAAACTGGAACAGAGTGAAGATGGTGAAGTGGGAGTAGCAGTTTTGCTTTAGGTCTTTCATAACCTCTTCATAATGACCTAGAAAGTTCACCAAACTGCATTTTGATCGAGGAAAGCTAGAAAAAAGTCACAGTGAGCTGTTTTTCTACTGTAGAGCAACTTAGGACAGACACTAGAGTGATAGAGGTTGGACAGATGGGCAGGCCAGTAGCAGCAAAGTGTTAAGCAGAGTGCTGTGTGGGGAAGTAGTGGGGAACATCCCAGAACCTAGAGATGGTAAAGGAACTGCATACAGGGGTCTCCACCAGTCTTTTGATCTGAGTTGGTGGAAGAAGTTTCCACATCAGGAGTTTCCTATACTGAGGAAATAAAAGAGTCTTTGAATATTTGTGCACTGGGGAAACAGGAATGCTAAAATGCAAATGATCAAGGCTCAGTATAATGTAGTTGGAATACTGAATTCCAATTACAGAAAGGAACAAATATTTTTAAAGCATCTACTATATGCTAAGTCTATGTTAAGCTTTTTTTTTTTTTTAACAAATGTGATCTAAGTTGATCTTCACAAAAGCCCAGGCAAAAGGTGCTATTATTATGGCCATTTTTACAGAGGAAAAAACTGAGAAAGCTAAGCTCAGCATCATACAGCAAGTAAGTTTCTGAGAACGACTTTGAATGCAAATTTTCCTGTCTCCAAATCCATCATTCCATCTTTCTAGTCACCTACCTCGCTGACTAACAAATACAGATATGACAATAGCTAGTTCTGCTCTGGGATTGCTTCTGGTGATCCTGATGCATCACTGTGAGACCCACTGATTTGGAGGTTTCCTCTGGTTCGGCAAGAGCAGTCACAGAAACAACAGGAATTATTGTTTCTCTGAAGACTGTTTTGATCTATTACCTTCTGCCACATTTCTATAAAAGGACTCTATAATGAGGCATTAATTTGCATAATTAGCACATGGGCAATATAGCACATGCCCTGACAGGCCTTCTCTATAGATGTCAGATCCACAGACAAAATATTTTGTAAAAATTGTTGGAGGAGAGAGACAGAGAGAGAGAGAGAGAGAGAGAGAGAGAGAGAGAGAGAGAGAGAGAGAGAGAGAGAGACACAGACAGACAGACAGACAGACAGACACAGAGAGACAGAGAAAGAAAGAGAAAGAGAGACAGAGAGAGAGAAACAGAGATACAGACTGAGACAGAGTGATGACAGAGAGGGACAGAAACAGAGAGACAGAGATAGAACAGAAATAGGGAGCAGGGAGAGAGAGAGAGAGAGAGAGAGAGAGAGAGAGAGAGCGAGAGAGAGAGAGCTGACTTAAAAGTTAGCAGAACTGGGTGGCTAGGTGGTGCAGTGGATAAAGCACTGGCCTTGGAGTCAGGAGTACCTGGGTTCAGATCTGGTCTCAGACACTTAATAATTACCTACCTGTGTGGCCTTGGGCAAGCCACTTAGCCCCATTGCCTTGCAAAAACCTAAAAAAAAAGTTAGCAGAACTGAATTACAGATTAAAGACTTTGTGGGTCTTTGATCAAGTTCTTATCCTTTTTGTGCCTTAGTTTCCTCATCTATAAAAGGAGTATAATAATTAATGTCTGTTTTATAAATAATCTGAAAGGAATAGAAGGAAAACTACAGAACCATATTGCCCTTTAATTGCTGAATAAATACTCTCATGTATTTAGAACCCCCAAACCAATTTGTAAATGATTCAACTTTAAAGATGCTCTCAGTCCTGAAGGAGAGTAAAAGATTTGTAAGATTGAATGTCAATAAAAGTTATAAAAAATTCTTCTTGGTTCCAAATAAAAGAAGATGATGAAATTAGTTCTGAGCAATCACTCCATTGGAAATAGAGATCAACCACATCTGTTGCCTGAATGTGAGTATTGAGAGAGTGACCATGAAGAACAGCAGTTCTTTAGACATGTGGGACAACAATCTTCAGTTTGGTTGTCAAGATGAATGAGGTCACCTGGATATTGTTTAGACAACTGCAAAGCAGAGCAATATGACCCAGGGTTGGTGTCAGATCTCAATACAACTCTAGGGCCAGGGCCAGCTGGAAACTCTTAAGCACTAAAAACAAAACAGAAAGTAATGCTGACATCAAAAGGTTCAATTTGACATGTGAAAATTGGAGTAGATGAATTATAATAGCAGCTGGATGTGATGCAACCTACAGGGGGCAAATTTAGCCATACCTCCCAAGATGTGTGTAAATACATGGTTTACAGTTTTCTTATCTTATTCCAAACAAGGTAGATTAAGAGTAAAATAAATACACTACACCATGATCCTTGTACTTTACCAAAATATTATTTTTGCCAGAATTTTTATTTTTATTTTTTAGAACTGTACTTTTTAAAAAAGTATGTGAGTATTCCTAAACTCAAGTCCTGTTTTCCAAGGTCCTGATGTAAGACAGAGATATCCCATTGTCTTAAAAAATGCCTGTGGTGAGAAAGATTCTGGGAAATGTAACAAACCACAAAGGATCAGACTAGGGGCTTAGTGATGCCATCATTATAGGTCAATTTTCTAGCTAAATTTAGAGAAACTCATTACCAGATTGACCCAAGAGTGATTCTTCCTCTCAGTCCCACCCTTTTTAGACATAGCAAGTATGTAAGACCATATTTAAGCATGGAGATCTATTGTGGAAAATGGAGTAGCATATTTCTGGACTCAAAGATATTTAAAGTATTACAATGAATAAATGAAATTAAGGGAAGAAATGGTTGTAGAAGGAAAAAGAGAAATTGATATGATTGGTTCAGAGAAAGAAGAATTACCATCTAATAGAGGTCTTTCTTTTGAACTAAACAGAGTACTCTAAATAAACCATTTAATAATGAAAATCATGAAATTTTAGAACAGTGAAGATTTTAAGTCCAACTTTAGTTATTTTACATATTAAAAAAACCTGAAAACAAAAACTTAGACCCAGTGAGTTCAAGTTTAAGTAAATAATCTAAGGTTATATTATCCAGTTTATAGCAGAAAAGAGATTAAACCTAGATATTCTACTCCTTAATGTACTTATCTGCTTTTCCCTATTGGGTGACACTGAGTTTTTTGGAAAAAAATGTGAAAATTATAGGATATTTGCTCTTTATGAAATATTTGATGAAAAGTAAATGATATAATGAATAGAATAATAAACTTGAAGTAAGGAAGAGCTGAGATCAAACCCTCTCTTTGACTAGCTATGTGACCACAAACAAATCACATCTCTGAGCATTAGGAAACTCTCTAAAGTTTAATCCATTAAATTATAGGAAGTATATGATCAATTAACAATAAATAAACAAGAATTTATTAGCTGAATTAGAAATCAAAGGACTTGGCTTCAAATACCATCTCTGAGGGGGCAGCTAGGTGGATAGAGCACTGGCCCTGGAGTCAGGAGTACCTGAGTTCAAATCTGTCCTCAGACACTTAATAATTCCCTAGCCGTGTGGCCTTGGGCAAGACACAACCCCATTGCCTTGCAAAAAAAAAAAATACCATCTCTGAGAATTATTATTTATGTATCTTTGAGCAAACTATTTAGTACCTCCAAGCTCAGTTTCTTTATTTATTCCAATGAGAGTATCAAATAAGTGATCTTTGAAGTCCTCGATGCGATTAACACATCTAATATTTTCAGTATAAACTGCATAATAATGCTGTTTGGATTACCTGTGATGTCATTTGGCTAATGGTCCATGGAGTAATAAGTAATTTACTAATGGGAAAAAGAATAAATATTTATTAAGCACCTATGATATACCAGGACTGTGTCAAATGCTTTGAAGTAGGTCAAGTGACTTGTGCAGAGTCTCACAGTAAGTCTCTGAAGCCATATTTGAACTTCAGTATTCCTGATTCCAGGACCAGCCTCTATACACTGTACCACCTAATTTCCTAGACCCTTGATAGGAGCAGAATATGGGACAAGTGTCTAGTCTCTGATGGCAGTCCAATTAAAGTTTGACTATGGTAGTAGTTCTTAGGCAGTTGGAAATTAGCTATTAATGATCAAGTCAAAGGAATTAAAGGTGGTAAAACTCCAAACACCTTATCATTTATAAATAATCCTGTCCATGGGCATAAGTAGAAATCAGCATGCACATGAGAGATAAGACTCTCCATGCTTCAGTATTGTTGTTTTTTTTTTCAAGCATATCTATTATCTCCAGACTACATCTTTGGAAGTGAATTCAAAGTCTTTAATCTAAAGCCAGGATTAACTTCTGGGTGAGAACAAGGAAAATCAGAGAGAGAAAAGTCAGTTTGGCTTGGGGATCCTTCAAGAGGATCTCTGTCTAATTTCAGAATGTAAGAGATGATGTTTGAGCAGCATGTAGGGGATTTTAAATTAATAAACCAGTTATCATGGTACAAAATAGGGTAGGGAAGTTGAGAAAATGGTTTCATTGACCAGACAGTTTGCTTTCTTCTTTGTACTTTTTCTTTTTTTAATTTTTTTGTTTATGTATTTTATATTATTGTTGTGAGAGTAATCATAGCCCCCCTCCCCCCAAAAGATGAGAAACCTCAAGAACAGTGAGAGAGGGGAAAAAAAGTATACTTCAGTCTGTGTCTGAACACACAATGGCTCTGTCTTTGGGATGAGTTGCCTTTCCCCATCATAGCCACCAGAGAAGTTGCTTCATTATTTTTTCCACAGGTGCTATCACTAGTTGTATTTCCTTCCACTCTATTCCTCCCCACTCTCATCTATTCCATTCTCTCTCTCTCTCTCCTTTCATCCTGTCCCTGTTCAGAAATGTGCTGTATTTGAGTACCCTCTCCCATAATCTTCCCTCTCTTCTATCACCTACTCCCCCCTTCCCTCTCCCTCCTCATGCCCCCTTATCCCATTCCTTTCCTCTCATTTTTCTTTAAGGTAAGATAGATTTCTATACCTTATTAAGAGTGTATATTATTTGCTCTCTGAGCCATTTCTGAAGAGAATGAAGGCTCACTCATTCCCCCTTCTCTCCCCCTGTTCCACTCCATTGCAAAAGCTTTTGCTTGACTCTTTTATGTGGAAATATTTTAGCCCCCTTCTTCCTCTCTTTTCCCTTCCTCCCAGTACTTTACTTTTAATTAGTCCTTCTCATCCACCCTCTCTATGATCCCCCCCCCCAAGCCTGTACTTGGAGATCAAACTTTCTATTCAGCTCTCGTCATTTCAATAGGAAAGTATGAAAGTCCCCTGTTTCATTGAAAGTCCATCTTTTCCCCTGCAAGAGGATGTTCAGTTTTTCTGGGTAGTTGATTCTCAGTTGTAATCCAAAATCTTTTGCTTTGCAGGCTATCATATTCCAAGCTCTATGAACCCTTAATGTAGGTGCTGCCAGATCCTGTGTAATCCTGACTACAGAGCCATGATAGTTGAATTGCTTGTTTCTGGCAGCTTTTACTATTTTCTCTTTGACTTGGGAGTTTTGGAATTTGACTATAATATTCCTAGAAGTTTTTCTTTTGGGAACTCTTTCAGGAGGTGAATTTCCTCAATTTCTATTTTATTCTCTACTTCTAGGATCTCAAGACAATTTTACTGTATTATTTATTGGAACATGAAGTCTAGGCTCTTTTGCTGGTCATGATTTTCAAGTATCCCAATAATTTTTAAATTATCTCTTCTGGATCTGTTTTTGAGGTCAGTTGTTTTTCCAGTGAGATATTTCCAAATTTTCTTCTAATTTTTTTTGGTATAGTTTTATTTTTTCCTGAGTTCTCACAAAGTGATCAGCTTTGTTTAGTTCCATTCTGCATTTGAAGGAGTTATTTTCTTCAAAGAGCTTTTTCATCTCCTTTTTCAGCTGGCCAATTCTGCTTTTTAAGGAATTCTTCTCCTCATTTGCCTTTTTTGTGTTGTTTTTTCCATTTGGCCTAAACTCATTTTTAATATGTTATTTTCTTTAGTATTTTTTTGTATTTCTTTCTCCAAGTTGCTGACTTGGTTCTCATGATTTATCTGCATCACCCTCCCAATTTTTCCTCTACCTCCTTTAATTGCTTTTCAAAGTCTTTTTTTTTTTGAGCTCATCCATAGCCTGAGTCCATTTTCTATTTCTCTTGTAGGTTTTGGATACAGAAGCTTCAATTTTGTCATCATCTGAGTATGCATTTTGATTCCCCATGGTACCAAAGTAATTTTCTATAGTCAGATTCTTCTTTTTTCTGTTGTTTGCTCATTTCCTCAGCCTATGACTGATACCTCACTTCCAGTGCTTTGGGGTTTTTTGGGACATCCCACAGGGACCTTAATTCCTCCAAGGTCCTATGAGAGGCTCTGACTGCTCTCTTGCCTGTTTTCAGGCTCTCCCCTCTTCCCTGGAGTGTGAGGATGGTCCCTGCTTGGCTATGGTGGTATTGGGGCCCAAACTGCAACAGGATCTGAATGTGGGCAAACAGCTGAATTCTGCCCCAGGGAGAGCAGAGAGACCTTTGCAGTCTCCTCCGACCCCCTCATCATCTATGGACTGAGAGCTCTGGTTAGGCTGGGTGGCTCTGCCAATTTCCCCTGCAGGTTCTCACTGCAGGGATATTCTGAGGCCAGAGCTCTGCTCAGTGCTCACGCTGGTATGGCAGAGTTCTTTCACCCCCGTTTCTGGCTATCCCAAATGATTCTTGGGCCAAGAGATCTGGAAACCACCCCCCTTGCCATAGACCCAGGCATCCGGCCTGGCTGTGCTGTGCTTCAGCTGGTTGCAACTGCAGTTGTGCGGTGACTTTTTCTAACACTGCCCACCTCCAACTTGTGCTTTTTTTTTTTTTAGTTTTTGCAAGGCAATGGGATTAAGTGGCTTTCCCAAGGCCACACAACTAGGTAATTATTAAGTGTCTGAGGCTGCATTTGAGCTCAGGTACTCCTGACTCCAAGGCCAGTGCTCTATCTACTGCACCACCTAGCCGCCCCTTGTGCTTTTTCTTGATAATGTCATTGATATACCAAAGCAAGCACATAATAGGCAAGAATTAATGGGTATTGCCCATCCTAAATTTGCCTCCTTTTCTGTTTCCTGCATGAAACTCCTCTTGATTTCAAATATTTAGTTTTTTATTCAAGGTAAAGACAAACCTTAGATGAAGCTAACTTTTTTTCAGCAAAACAAGCTTATTCACTGACTCTTGAAATCAAATAAACAGTCAATGAATGGTCATTTGCAACCTCAGAGGCCTGTTTGCAACTAGCCAGCATCAAAAGAAGTTTTGGAAGCAAATATGTTTGGATTTATTATAGTAGACACACATGCCAAATTTGAAGAACATTCTAAGAACATTTATTGTCTCTAATATAAGGGATCTATAATTAATTGAATGCATGTTTACTGGGGTGTGGATGATAAAAATTATTCATTTTCCCAGGATGATTAGTAATTAATAAGATAGATGGAGAATAATAATAATAATAATAATAATAATAATAATAATAATAATGATAATATATTGGAAGTTTGGAAATGAGTTAAACTAATCTCAACATGGAATAGAGTGGCTTTCAGAATTCCAAACAGGAAAAAGATGTTTTTCATATATTAAACAAATGATATTAATGCTAATAAGGTGACTGATGGCACCACATTCAAATTAATCACAGATGTACTGTGTGTATGCTGGACATTTGCTGATAATGACAATATTAACTTTAATAATATGATCTTAATGTGATAATGCCATGATTCAATCAAATAACTTTGAGGATAGACCTGTATTCATCTCCATGTACATTTCTGAAACTATTTTAAAGGAAATTTTGTCTCATAAAGGTTTTAATCAGTCCACAGACTTTAGTTATCCTTGTTTATTAAAATGTATTTGCTCCTGAGGAGAATATAGTAATTTCATTGAGATTAGTTTACTGAGAATTTACCAGAGGCTTCTACTGTTTGTGCCAAGTTTTCTCAAGTATCTAGACTGAACTAGCCTGTGTCATCATCAGTTCTGTGTCCAGCTGGGCTGGGGAAGGCTATTCAAATATACCTACCCCCTTCTTCAACACTGAGTGGTAAATGGATTTTTTTCCCCTTAGTTGAAAGAGGGCATTTAGAAAACTTGGTTGAACCCTACACAAAGACTGGTTTTGAACTATAGAGTAGTATTAATGCATAAAAGACCAATATTAGACTTTACACTGATGGTGAAAAAGAAAACACAAAAAAAAGGAAAAACGAAAATTTCACAATAGCAAGGAAGGGGAAATCACCTACAGAAGCAGCATCTGTCATTTGTGGGTCATCTCGACTTTGCAGGAAGGGTTATCTCAGCAGTTAGGGGTTTTCTAGGTGGTTAGCAATAGGAGCCAGTGAGGTTAAAACAGCTCATCACTTTATCAGGATTATTGAGGGTATGAGAGAAGACTTAATAGTCTGGCAGTCCTTTTTGTCACAATTTAATGGCATATCGATCGTGCAGAGTGAACAATCATGACCTTCAACTGTTTACAGATGCTTCATAGGGAAAAGGCTTAAGAAGCTTATTCCAGGGGAGCTGGGAAGGTTCAGTCCTGACCCATCAAGTTGGGTATCATCAAATTGAAGTCAAGATATCTCAGTTTAAGAATCCTTATACACTGGAGTGGCCCTTAAAATTGTCAGAATCTCGAGTAGTGAGTTCAGGACAGTCAGTAAATAAGCATTGAGGGGGTTATCAATGCATTAAGTTCATTAGGTCAACTATGAGGAAAATTAAGGGACAAAAAGGGAATAAAATCTCTTTAAACTGTAGTAGTTAGGAACCTATGGTTGGGACCCTTGGGGAAGAATTCCTTTTGGTGTGATCTATGAACTGGGATACCTCATAGACTCATATGAACCAGGTTTTACCCTGAGGGTTTGACCTTTTTTTTGTTTGCCATCAGTTGAATTAATCCAATAAAATAATATCTTTTTTATTTTTGTTGTTTTGAGTCCTTTCTGTCATGTCTGATTCTTCATGACCCCATTTTGGGGTTTTCTTGACAAAGATACTAGAGTAATTTGTCATTTCCCTCTCTAGCTCATTTCATGAATGAGACTGAGGCACACAGGATTAAGTGAGCTAACTACCCAGGATCACACAATTAGAAAGAATTTGAAGCCAGATTTGAACTCATGAAAATGGGTCATCCTCATTCCAAATCTGACTGCTGTACCGCCTAACTGCCATGTTAAAAGTGTTTCCAAACATGAGTGACACGGTATCCAAATCCTGTACAAGCATCAAACATGCAATATTACATTTTGAGTACATATCAGTCCTTATTTCATCCCCAAGAAAATGAATAAGGATTCACAGAAACCCATGAACAAAATACAGAAGAATAAGACAAATAGCCCATTAACTATACCCAAGAAGAGTGTTAAACTTATGGTTGATGTTATGACAACCCATTGTCCTTCTAGTGAATCCCTCTTTCTAACAGTCCTATATAGTCTCTTTAAGACTTTTATTATTACCACCCTGTGATTTATTTCCACCATTTCCTTTTCTACTCTCAAAAGCAAGCATGTTTTGCAGCTTACTGAATAAGGGGACCCCCTTCTCAATAGAATTGAAATATATGAGTTGTTCACTGGCTTTTGGGTTCAAATAGGTGCCTGCACAGGAACAATGTGAATGGTCTTCTTCCTTCTCCAAGATGATGCATCAAGGAATATTCTCTCAGTAGGTTTCAGTATTCTGGAACTCAGATATAGGTAGGTGCATTAGATAGAGCCCTACTTTTGGGTCAGGAGGATGAGAATTTGAAACCAGCCTCAGACACTTGACACTAACTACCTGTGTGATCCTGGGCAAGTCACTTAACCATGATTGACTCATACCCAGGACATCTCAGTTGTCCTGATTCATATCTGATTCTGGAGAAGAGCGTGAGACTGGTGATGTAGCACAGCACCCTATCACTCAAATACAATTCTTGTGCTTGTTATGGCATCACCTCCTTGATGTCATGGTCTTCTTGGAAAATGAAGGACAAAATTATCAAATTCTGTAACTCAGGGACATTGACCAAGAAAATTCTGAGATTTATTGCTACCCAGGAAATCTTTCTCTTTTAGGAGGTTAGATTCTGAGTTCATGTTACATTGCTGCTGAAGACATTCAAAATCCCCTGTCCTCTACACATAAAAAATGGGTGCTCAGGAACAATGTCCTTGAACACCCCTCTCTCAGGTATGCTTCAATTATAAGTAGCCATTGCTCCCTCTAATAGAAGTAGTAACTATGGAAGAAAGAAATCCCCGAACTCATTTCTTTCTTCCTGCTTCCCTCCTTCATGAACACACACCAAAACATACACACCACACACACACACATACACATAGACATACCACACCTCCTCTCACACACAAACACATATACATACCACATCTCCCCACATACACCACACACACATACATACATCACACCTCCCCACACACACCACACATACCCCCCCACATACTCACACATACCCACATACACATTCCACATACCACACTTATCACATACACACACCAACCCCCCACCACACACACACACACACACACTCACATACCACACGCACATACATACTACCCACACCACACATACATACACCTCCTACACCCCCATATCATAGACCCATACACACACCAACCCACACCCCCCACCTGCCACACACCACACACACACACACACACACACACACACACACACACACACCTCACATTTTAAAAGAAAGAACAGATGAGGAGCCAAATTCTCAAAAGTTAAGAACTCCATTGAGTGAGCAGTTTGATTTTTAGGTCCAAAGAATATTGTCAGCCAACCAAAATCCAAGAATTCCTTGTGTCCTGTCAGTTTGATTGGGAAGCTCTTAAATTTTATCAAACTCCCTGGTCCAACCCCAATATAAGTGATTGTGAGAGCTTAGATGTTGGGATCATTAGGACAAATATTCATGGTGCAAAATAACCACATTTTATGTGACAAAAGCTGAGCCAAGAAGACTTTTTTTCTTTGAATGCTTTTGCTCTCTAGGTTTAGGAAGGTATTTTTAAAATTAAATTCAGCAGCATCAATTAAGTACCTGTTATATGTTAGACATGGTTGTAGGTATTTGGGGGACAGACGACAATACAATATTTGCCCTCCAGAAGAATATGTTCTATTGAAAGGAAGCAATATAATTCAGAAAAATTCACAAAATACAGAAAAATAAATTCAAGTTAATTATGCAGGGATCAACATGGTAGGTGTCCTGGACTTAGGAGGAATCAGGAAAAGTATTTTATGGGGAATAGCATTGTACACTAATCTTTGAAAGGATTAAGGTTTTCAAGAGCTGGAGGTTAATAAAGTGAGCATTCTAGAAATGGAGGATAGACCATACAAAGACACAGAAGTGGGAAATGGAAGGCCATCTATGGGGAATGATGAGTAGGTCTGTTTGACTAAAACAAAGAATATATAAAGCAGAATAATATGTAATCAACCTGCAAAGAGAAGTTGAAGGCAAACTGTGAAGGAGTTCCAATGTCAAATAGAAGAGTTTCTATTATATCCTATTTTATCTTAAAGGCAATAGAGAACAACTGAAATTTTTGAGCAAGAGAATGATGTGATCAGATCTGCATTTTGGGAAAATCACTTTAGAAGCTAGGATAGGAGGATAGATCAGAGAGGGGAGAGACCCATAACAGGAGTACTTATTAGGAAGCATTCACAAAAATCTAGAACCAAGATAATGAAATCCTAATTTGGGTTGTTATAGTAGGAGTAAAGAGGATGTGAAGCTAAGAGATGTCTTGGAGGTAGAATCAACTAGATGTGTCAACTAATTGAATATGGGGAGTGAAGGAGTAGGAATACAGGGAGGACTATAATACTGTGAACCTTGATAACTAGAAAAATGGTGGATTCTGTAACAAAAATAGGGAAATTATGAGGAAGCTGAATTTAGTGGAAAAGATAAGTAATTTTGTTCTAGATATATTATATTGGAAATGTCTTGAAGGCAATGGGATATATATATATATATATACATGAATATATATATATACATATATATATAAATATATATATACATGTATATACATATATATATATATATATATATATACATGAAATTGGACAGAAAGTTAAGACCTGGGATAGAAGATTTGGGTACCACACACATAGAGAGAATGGCTGAACTCATAGAACATGAGATTGCTGAAGAGAGTATTGAGAAGGAAGTGGACCAAGGACAGAGCCCAAATATGGGTAAATCATAAGGATAGGCAATGGATGATGATCCTTTAATGGATACTGAGAAGATTTGATTAGTCAGGTATGAGGAGAACAGGAGAAAAAATGCTACAAAAACAAAAAGGGGAGAGAGAATTCAGAGATTGGGTAGTCAACTGTCAAATACTGCAGAAAGGTCCTAAAGGATGAAGTCTGGAGAAAAGTCAGTATATATTTAGCAATAAAGAGAATATGGAGAGAATTGTTTCAGTCATATGATAGATATTACATCCAATTTGCAAGCAGTTGAGAAACTAGAGTTAGTGAATAGACAACTTTTTCTGAGTTTAGATGAAAGCTTAAGGGTAAAGCAGAGTAATTCCGCCCCCCCCCCCATTGTATAGAGCCATTGGACAATAGAAAACTACTATTAAGGATGGCATAGTTATGTTGACATATGTAGGATAAATATAGTCATGGCTTTATCCCAAGTACCCATATAATGTCTTCATATTTATTTCCTGCAACAATCTATAGATAGCCATCTTCATACCTCATAATCTTCTTTGAACCTACAGTCTAATGGCAATTGAGAGATTTATGGGATAAGTTGATAAGGACTTAGAAATAAGATAAGATAAGAAAGTCAAGTTGTAGACTAGCAAAGATAAGGGGCAATGGGAAGTGGCTACCTACCTCTGCTATAATGGTTAACTGTAGTCTGACCATGTTTCTTTCTGTATTTGTATCTGTTTTTTTCTTCTGCCTGTCTCTTCATCTTTCTTTTTCTGACTTTGACTCTGTCTCTGTCTTTCAGTCTCTGTCTGTTTCTTCCTCTTTCTCCGTCACTGTGTCTGTTTCTCTGTCTCTGTCTCTCTCTCTCTCTGTTTCTGTCTGTCTCTTCCTCTATCTCTGTGTCTGCCTTTATCTTTCTATGTCTCTATGTTATATCTCTGTCTCTCTCTTTGTGTCTGTGTCTCTGCTTCTCTGGATGTCTCTATCTCTGTCTCCCTTTTATATCTCCTCTGTCTTTCTGTGTCTGTCTCTTTCTATCAATCTGATTCCATACTTTTGTCTCTCTTTGTCTTTCTCTTCTCCCTTTCCCTCTGTCTCGATCTCTGTCTCTCTGTATCTATCTCTGTCTTTTTCTTTTCTTTTCTTTTTCTGCGTCTCTCAGTAAGACTGAAATTCTCTCCTCAAATTCAACTGAATTTTCCCCAGATGTTCAAAATGCTAGTTATAGTTCTTTCCTTAGACAGCCATTTAATGGAATATTTATTGAATGCCTATTATCTGTCTTGAAATGTTGTCAATATCCACAGAGGAACAAAAAGACACAGTCCCTGCCTTAAAAGAGTTTACAGCTGCCTTACTTTGACCAATATCATAGTCACGCAAACTCATTAGAGAATATTATTGATCACAGAAGGTCAGAGCTCCAAGGTCTTGTAGAGATCACTTTGTCATAGTCCTAGATCTGAACTGGAAGAGATAATAGAGACAAGCAAACCATAACTAACATTTTCAGTGCATGGGCAAACTGTAAAACTAGCTGAGGCAAAGAAGTATGAGCTGCAGTGCCCTCTAATCAACTTACTATTTGATAAGGAATAAAACTAGAAATAAGTAAGAGAAAGAGAAAATTTGTCAATATAATTGTTTAAAGGGCAGACTTTCAGAGATGGAAGAAGATCATCTAGTCTAGAGGGGCACCCACAATACTGTGGAGTGACTGGGAATGAGATTAAAATATAATTGGGAAATATTTAACAAAATAAATAAAAATATAATAGAACATGGATAATGTTAATATGTAGTTCTCTAAATCAACCTGTACCAGCAAATTGCATTGTTTAGTGACTTCTATTTTTTTTTAGGTTTTTGCAAGGCAATGAGGTTAAGTGGCTTGCTCAAGGCCACACAGCTAGGTAATTATTAAGTGTCTGAGGCTGAATTTGAACTCAGGTACTCCTGACTCCAGGGCGGGTGCTTTATCCACTGCACCACCTAGCCACCTTGACCCCTATTTTTAATTTAAATTTGATACCACTGATAGTCCATACCTTTCAAGGTACCCTTGAAGATCCTTACTTCTTAATTCTTACTGCCTAGAAGGAGGAAGGAAAGGGGAGGAAATAGGGAGAAGATGATGAGGAACAATTTTCTTTTTGGAGGGGGGGGTGGAGGCAATCAAGGTTAAGTGACTTTCCCAGGTCATACAGCTAGCAAGTGTTGGAGCACACATTTGAACTCAGGTCCTCCTGACTCCAGGACTGGTGCTCTATCCACTGTGGTATCACCTAGCCACCTGGGGAATTTCTTTATGGTCACAGGAAGTAAGGGAGAGAGAAAACAAGTTATAGCCCCCCCCCCCCCCCCCAGTTATCTGGAGTAAACCAACTCTTTTACTTAGGAAATATCAGACTCCAGACTCCATTCACCTTCCTCATGCAGTGGATGTAGTGGATAAAATATTGAATTTGAAGTCAAGAAGATTGGAGTTTGAATCTTGACTCAAACAATTAGTAGCATGTACCCCAGAGTTCTAAAGAGAGACATTGAGAGTGTCCTTGTAATGTTTTTTTCTGATTCCACTGTGAACATTTGCCCTGTATGAGTTCTCTATAAAATATTCTTTTTGGCAAGCGTGGCCAGTCCATCACAGTTGCGCTCTCTGTAATAATATTTGAATGCTTGGCAGTTTGGCTCAAAAAAGGACCTCAATGTCTGGTATCTTCTCCTGCCAGGTGATCTTCATAATCTTCCTAAGACAATTTAAATGGAAGCAATTCAGTCTGCTGGCATAATGCTTATAGACTGTCCAGATTTCACAGGCATGCAGCAATGAGGTCAGCACAACAGTTTAAATCTACTATCTGTCTTTACTGAAGGTGTGCATATGTTAACTTTCTGTGACCTCTGAATCTTCTCTCTGTGCCTTAGATATAGTCAACCAATCCTCTCAATTTACAAATGAGAAAACTGAAACCCAGGAAAGGGTTCAGCTCCTTGGCCAGTCTTCATAAGATGGCCACAGTGGTCTCACAGGCAGTGGGTGGAAGAGCTGGGATTTGAACCCTAGGATCATAAATTTAGAGTAATTAATGTCCCTTCGAGATAACAGAGTTCAATGTTCTCTTTTATAAATAGATAAAGAGGTTTAGAGAGTTGAAGTCACTTGATAAAGGTCACATCCCTAGATAGGGTCTGAGGCAAGATTCAACCCAGATCTTCTGAATTTCACCCAGTATTCATTTATATTATACTATGCCAGCTCTTGTTCAGTTCTTCTGGCTCTAAACTCAATGTTGTCTTTTTGTATAATAACACTCCAATATTTTATTAAGCAAGAACCTGAGGGACAGAAAAGTTCTGTGTCTCTGTTGGAACTGGGGCTAGATCCTATGAATCTTGACTGTCAGTCTAGTGCTTATGCTGCAATCAATGCTGCTAGTCTCATTTAGTACTTCTGTCCTTTGGTTCATTTCTTCTCAAGTACTGGGAATGGTTCCTTCAAATTTTGCTGAGATAATTTTTGGAGTCCAGTGGCCTCAATCCTCATTGATGAAACTTCCACTTTTAATTTTGACAGGTTATCTTAATGCACAATAAGTTCTGGAGTACACAATTCTATATCCAATGCATTACCATTATTTTTATTATAATAACATGAATAATAATAATGATAAATATGAACAATTATTGCATACCTAGTACTACAGAAAGTTCAAGATAGAGAATATTTAAGACTTTTATGCAGATGGAGAAGAGTTTTAATGCTTCATTTGTGATGAATGAAGAGAAATAGAAACTGGAGAGAGACAGAGACAGACATATAAAGAGACAGAGATGGAGGGAGAAAGAAAGAGGAGGTAAATGGGGAGAGAGATACAGAGGTAGAAATAATGAAGAAGGGAATGTTTCTGTCATGTTATAACTACAAACATTATGGGAAGAATGTATGTACGTTTTAAAAACATACTTATTGTATTCAGTCTGAGTCTAAGGGATTTTTATATTTTGCTAATGTAGATAAAACAGTTCTTCCAAATGAACTACTAGCAATCTAATCTTTTTCAAAAAACTCGAGAGAGTCATTGACTTTCCCCATGCTTCTCCAGATAACACTAGTTAGATTTTAGTCTTAGTGATCCTATGCATTTTAGCATCCTCAACATAGCACTCTCAGAGATGGGTAGGGACTGTGCGAAATCAAACAAAACATGATGTAATGTCATAACATCCAAAATGGGATATGTCACTGCCAGCACCAGAGCATTGTGGATGTTATAGATGCCTGGATACAATAGCTGGAACTTCATAGGCAGTGGTCATAACATTTCTATTTCTTAGAGATAGAGTAAAAAAAAGTAAGCGAAAGATTCAAAGTTTCAGTCCATAGTGTTCTTGCTGTAGATGATCTAGGATCTTCACATCTAGATGCATCTAATAAAAGACTAAGAAAATAGCAGATGTCAGAAGAGGGTAGCTGAAAAAAAGAGTGAATGGCTCAGTTTTGCCAGTTTTAAAGATGTAGACAGTCAAGCAAAGAAGGCTATCTTCCACCACATGGCAGGGTGTGCGGTAGGTTCCATGTCTAGCAAACTAGGCAAACTCAGGGGTTCCAAAAGGATGTTTCTATGTTATACCTGGGCATGCCTATATATAATGGAAGAATCCTAAATGTTTGATGAATGTGGAATAATTCCCCCCTCCCCTCACCACCATGTAAGGGCAACCCACACAAATGTGATGCACAGATAGTCCTAACCTACTTTCTCAACCATATTTCCTTCAACATATGACCAAGTCTTTTCTATCATTTCAGTATGCATCTTGGGCATCATGGTAAAGTGGAAAGAACTAGTGTGACTCTGGAGTCAGTGTCTGAGTTCAGATTCTGTTTCTTACACTTGCAACAAGTCTGAAAAATTTCTTTAAGCTTTAGCTTCCTCATTATATATTACATGGGGTTTGGACTTTATGATCGTTGAAGTCTCAATTTCCTTGCCTTGACTGTCCTTCCCATCTCTCTATCTTTTCCAGACCAAAAGTACAGTGGCCCCCCAAGTCCTACCTTGCTGTCAATTGGCCCAAAGCTTTGACTTTCATTTTTGATGTAAGATGATATCCTCTCCTTAGTGAACCTGTTGGTTTGTTGCTTCTAGAGGCTTACAAGATGTCTGCAGAACAACCCAATGCAAATACTGGATTGGTTTTAGCCCTGTGGCTGCTCAGAACTCCCAAACTCAAATCCACCAGACTTAGCCCCTCCAAAAAGTAAGAAATAAAAATATAATACTTCATCCCAGTTCTACCTTTCTTTTGCTTCTTAAAACAATGTTATGTAATGAAGTAGGCAGAACATTGAATTATATCAAAGACCCAGATCTACTACTTGCTCTGTGATCTTAAGGAAGTTGTTTTATCTCTCTGGGTCTTAATTTTCTCATCTACAAAAGAGGGAGTTAAATTAGATCTCTAATATTCCTTCCAACTTGAAATCTGTGACACTAACCTACTATATGCTTGTTAAATATCTGTTACTTTGTAGCTATTTCACCTATTGCTTTCCATTTCTTCCCATTTATTTTAAATCTACTCTTAAACATTAAAAGTTTAGCATTGATTTAATTTCCATCTCTCATCCTCTGTAGTAAACACAATTTGAAAGAATTATCTTTTCATAGTGTAGATACTCTTTCTGTGCCAAATATCTGGTGATAAAGTTAGGTTCATCTAGTGTTCAGACAAATAATAACCAATATTTCACTTGGTCCAAATAGATATACACTTATCTCTATTCTCTCTCTCTCTCTCTCTCTCTCTCTCTCTCTCTCTCTCTCTCTCTCTCTCTCTGCCTCTACCTCTACCTCTCTCTCTCTCTCTCTCTCTCTCTCTCTATCTATCTCTATCTCTGTCTATCTCTATCATCTCTCTCTCTCTCTACATATGTATCTCTATCTCTATCTATCTCTATCATCTCTCTCTCTACATATGTATCTCTATCTCTATCTCTATCTATCTCTATCTCTATCATCTCTCTCTCTGCCTCTCTCTACATATGTATCTCTATCTCTATCTCTATCTATCTCTATCATCTCTCTCTCTACATATGGAGAGAGAGAGAGAGAGAGAGAGAGAGAGAGAGAGAGAGAGAGAGAGAGATTTAGAAATGGACATCAGAAGGAAAAAAGAGAAGCAAAGTGATAATAATGAATTATCAACAATCAACATATGACAAGATTGTAATAGTGTAGTGGGCTCAAAATCTGGAACTGGAGGCCCTGGATTCAAATTGTAGTTGATGTTAGTAACTTCTCTGGATCTTAGTTCCCTCATATCTAAAATGAAGGGACTGCATTAAAAGGTATTTGAGTCTCCTTCCAACTCTAAATTCTCTAAGGGCAAGCAGACTTAAATGTCGGAATAGTGAGAAAACACAGGACTGAATATTTCTAAGTTTAGTGTTTGTCCACTGAGGAAGGGGGAGAATCTGCTCTGTTTGCTTTTTACTAACACTAGTGATATTTTTTTTACTGTACTTAATCTCTCTAGTAGCAAAGAAGTTCAGCTGAGTGAATGATTGGCAGACCTTTTAAAAACATACCATCTGGTCTTGAGGAAAGGTACAAAGCAGTTCTAAAGTAGGATGAAAGCAGAGAAAGGACTTAATATTTAATTTTTATGCTGGTTGGACTTTCAAATCCCAAAGTCTTGGTTGATTGGACCAGAACTCGAAATGATATTTAATGTTCAACATTGCTTTGAGTGAAAATGAGTTCAAATGAGCTAAGAAAAACTTTAATGACCTTTAAAAACTTTATTGAATAAAATAGAAGGGAATTGGTATGGCACAGAAGATCACACTGAAAATGTTTAACGGGGGGAAAAAGAGATTTGCCTAAAATCCAGTAAATAGCCAATAAAAATTCACCTTGTCTGTATATTGTCCTAGGAGACACCATCTCATTTACATTTATTAGAAGTAATGATGTAGTGTCCTGCAGATAATTAACACAATAAAATGCTGCTAATTTCACAGTGTCATTATAAAATTTGCCAGTTCAAATTAGAGAGTGATTAACCCTCTGAGTGAGGCAATGACATTTCCCTTCCCTGTCTATGAATTAAATTTTCAAGAGATTTTCACCCTCTAAACCCCACCCCCTGAAAGAGTTCAGTTCTATAACCACTTTTCTTGCCAATGTCTTTGCCTTCCATGCTTAACCTACCCAAGGTTGCATCTTCTCTACTGAATTAGCAAAATTCATGACCATTTTATATGTGGCACTTGTAGTTTTCAACGCAAACATGAATGTGTCTGGCAATGAAGGAATAAAGTCATCTTTTAGAAAAAATTTTAAAGAAAGAAATAGTAATCTGAGATGTGTAGAAATTCATTGGGTAATGAACTTCTTGTTGGTGCATGCAAGGGAAGAAGATTTTCCATTAATGAGGTGCCTTTAGAATGAGCTTCATTTCATTTAATGACTATAAATCTGTAACCTTTTGCCTGGACACTACTTTAGTCCTTCACAGTATATCCTCTTCCACAATTGAGTTTAATTAATTCTTTAAAAAGGAATAAACTCATTAAAAGAATAGCTTTATGATGCCACATTTTAAATATTCTTACTATTCAACTGAAATCCTCTTAAAGAATATTTAATGAGGGAATGATATTTTAAATGAATGAAAGATTGAATTAATGATGGAATAGTCTGACCTGTTAAAACAACTATTAATTGAATAAACTTAATGCATAAATTTATTATGCTGTGAAAAATATTTTGGCAAATCCTTTCCTCCCCCCTCTTTCCTTCCCCTTATAATGAAACAGGACAAAGAAGGAAATTAAAGGTCTGAGCAAGACTCAGTTTTCACTTGTAAGGATTTGCTTTCAAAGATCTGAAGTTTACTGGTTAAATTCAGTGAAATTCCATTCCAAGTAATTTCCTCAATTTCCAATGCATTTCTGAGTATGTCTGGTATTGTATTTATATGCTACTATCTGGAGAAATTCTGTGAGATTTCAGGCACAGTCTTGTGTTTGTATCCCTACTTTCTTGTGAACAGAGTATGGGAGATGACAAATGTTTGCTGATTACTATCTTATAATTGGTATGACTGTGACATGTTAAAAAGCCCACTGGTCAGAAATTAAGAAAAACTGCAGTTATAGTTGTGACTTTACTGTGTGGCAGTAAGCAATTTATTTCTTCTTTTGTGGCCAAGGTTTCTATTTGTAAAACAAGAGGGATGAACTAAATGCTATTGGCAAACCCTGTATCTTTTAACACTCTATTAGTCTCATGTTATTTTAGCTTAAAAATTCTCTGGTTCCATATTTAGGTAATAATAATAGTTCACATTTCTCTAGCATCCTTCATAGCAGTTTTGTGAGATGAATCATGTAAATAGTGTTTCCATTTTTCAGATGAGGAAACTGAGATTAAGAATTTAAATGACTTGTCAAAAAGTGACTTACATCCCAGGCACAATAAATGTTCTTAGTTAAACTCTTCACTTCCAGCCGCTAGACAATCTTAGAGTGAATCTGATTTTATCAGCACATATCCTGATAAATAAATATCTAATTATTTTCATTTTGATAGAAGGTTTTCAGTATCAGCAACTGTCAGAGTTGAAGGCTCTGAAGAACCTGTCTGGTTCAATCTTTAGGTGGAATCCCCTTCTGTACTATATGGCAAGGATTAGAAAACTATAGCACTTGCTTGTAAATCTTATGAGCTAATAATGGTTTTAAAATAAAGTGTTATTGCATTTTTAAATGTATAAAATAGAGTATGGAGGAAGGCAGGAAGTAAAAAATTAACTGTCATTTAAAAATATAAAAACAAAAATAAAAACAGCCTTAGCTTATTGTATTGTACAAAAATAGGCAGTGGCTTGATTTTGGGCTACTAGTTTCGATATTAATTTGCTGTTATGAATGCTGTTTTCTATGAATATCACCAGTGGGTGACAACCCTTTACCATTTGCTTTTGGACATAAAGATGATTAAAAAGAAGTTATTACATTAAGCCAAGATCTTCCTCTCTTCCATGTGGTATCTTGGTTGTAGAATAAGGCTAATCCTTCTCTCATGTGATAAGGCCTAAAATATTTGAAGAAAGCTATCTTGGGGCCATTAAGTCTCTTATTTTGACCACAGTGCCTCGGATTCAATAGATTCTCATATGACTATTCTCTTTGTCATCTTATTCACCTTTCCCCAGGTAATCACTAGCTTATTAAAATCTGGCTTTTTAAAAATATGTAACTGAAAGCTGAACTCAATATTCCAGAAGTAGTCTTTTCAGACTAGATTTTCAACAGGATAATTTCATCAGTAGTCTAGACAATATTCCTCTCAAAGTAGCTGAAACTTGATTGACTCATATAATGAGTTTTCAGGCCACCAAAACCCAGAGATAAATTTCAAATGAATTACTCTTTAATCATGTCTCCATGTTGGTGTCTTTGAGAAGATGATTTTTTGAACTTAAGCAAACTTTATATTTAAACCTATTAATGTACATTGAAATAGATGTGACCCAATATCTTAACCTATCAAGCTATTTTGGAATCTGTATGTTATCTATTCTTCTTCTCTTCATGATATAAACAGATTGAATAAACTTTCCATCCATGCTTTCATCCATGCCATTAGTAAAAAAAAAATATTAAGCAGCATAAAACCAAGGCAGGATCACTGAGGCATTGCTCTAGAGATTTGGCTCCTTGATTTAGAGATAGAAAAAAACTTTAGAGGTCAGTTAGTCCAACTTTTTTTGTTTAAATTTTAAAATGAGGTAATTGAGACCCAGAAAGATTAAGAGATTTGGGCCAAAGTCCTTTTGTTAATAAGAGGCAAAAGGCAAGACTTGAGCTGAGGTTGTCTGACTTCAAATTTAGCAAGCTTTCAACTGAATCATATTGCCCTCCCATGTAGACCCTTCCTGCAAATTGACATCAAATCATAAATAATCATCTTTTGGCTTCGTTAATTTAGCCAGATATCATATAGCCATTTGGTTCCATGATATCTCTGAATTTCTAGTTGGAGACAATAGTGAAATTATTGAGCTCCTTAAAGGCAAGGATAATCTGGACTTTATTTGTATCCCCAACATTAGTACAATGCCTGGTATACAGTAGACATTTAATAAATCTTTATTGATTGACCCATTTACATAAGTAGTAAAAATGCCCTGGCTAAGTAAGGAGAATGCAGATAATGCTATAGATCATCAGTATTTATTGAGCACCTTCTTCGCATCAGACACTGAACTGGACACTGGAGATATAAATATAAGGGAGAAAACAATATTTGCTTGCATTCTAATAGCAGAAACAACAGATACAGCTAAGCTATTGAAACTTAAAATTTCATAAAGCATCTGATCCACTGTGCATAAATATGCACAGAATGAATATAAAAAGAATAAATACAAAGTAATCAAAGAGAAGAGGGCCTTGCAATTGGAGGGGGGGATCAGGAATAGCTTCATGATTGGTCCAATCATTCTGGAAAGTAATTTAGAACTATGCCCAAAGAGCTTTGAAACTGTGCATACCTTTTACCCAGCAATATCACTACTAGGTCTTTTGTCCCCCCCCAAAAAGAACAAATAAAAGGGAAAAGGACCCATATATCTATAGAGATCTATCTATCTATCTATCTATCTATCTATCTATCTATCTATCTAATTTATAGCTACTCTTTTTGTGGTGGCAAAGAACTGGAAATTCAGGGGATGCCCATTAATTGGAGAATGGCTTAATAAGATGTGGTTTGTGATTATGGTGGAGTAATATTGTACTATTATAAATGACAAGAGGAATGATTTCAGAAAAAAAACATGGCATGTCCTATATGAATTGATGCAAAGTGAAGTGAGAAGTACCAATAGATAAATCATTGTGCACAGTAACAGCAATGTTCTATTGATGATCAACTGTGAAAGACTTGGCTACTCTGATTAGCACAATAATCTAAATAATCCTGAAGGATTTATGAAGGAAAAAAATGCTATCTACTGCCAGAGAGAAAAAAATAAATGAACCTTAATAGTAAATTGAAGTATAATTTTTCAATTTATTTTTCTTCTGCTTTTTTGTGATATGGTTAATATGGAAATATGTTTTTCATGATTTCTAATGCATAATTTATGCCATTTAGCTTTCCATTTCAGTAGGTCAAGGAGGGGTAGGAAGGAGATAATGTAGAACTCAAAATTCAAAAAGAAAAGAATGCCAAAAATAAACAATATATTTTTAAAGTAAACGAGAAGGGGGGATTATGGGGGGGGGTTAAATGACTTCATTTTGAAGAGGGTCTCTGAGTTGTACCAAAAAAAAAGAAGAGAGGGAGTGCATTCCACGTATGGAAGACAGCTAGTTCAAAGCATAGAGAAGAAAGAAGTGCTATACATATGAAATAGAAAGAGGATATTTTGGCCTGATCACAGAATACAGAAGGGAGAAATGTACAATG
Source organism: Macrotis lagotis (assembly GCF_037893015.1). Lineage (NCBI taxonomy): Eukaryota > Metazoa > Chordata > Mammalia > Peramelemorphia > Peramelidae > Macrotis > Macrotis lagotis. The sequence continues at coordinate 36,694,950 of NC_133665.1, forward strand.
AAAATATACGTGTAAAATGAAAATATAAGTTGGAGTAGGTTGTGAAGAGCATTAAAAGCTACACAGAAGAATATGTATTTTATCCTAGCAGATAGGAGGAGCCTCTGGAATTTACTGAGTATGAGAATTGTATGATTAAATCTAACACTGAGGAAAATCACTTTGTTGTCTATATAGACAATATATTGGGAGAGAGAGAGAGACAGACAGAGAGAGAGAGAGAGAGAGAGAGAGAGAGAGAGAGAGAGAGAGAGACAGAGACAGAGACAGAGAGAGACAGAGAGAGACAGAGAGAGAGACAGAGAGACAGAGAGATTCTGGAGGCTGAGAGACCAATTAGGAAGGTAAGAAGTGATGAGATCTTAAATTATGTGTGAGTGGAAAGGAGGCAAATGGAAAAGCTGAAAAAGCAAGAATTAAATGGATATATGGCCTGAGAAAACTGAGGAGTTAAGGACAATTATGAGCTTATAATTCAGAAGCCTGGAAGAATAGTGTTCCTTCAAAAGAAATATAGGAGTTTGAAGAAAGAGGATTTTGAGAGAAAGATGAGTTCTTTTTTTATGGTGAACTTGACATCTCTAATATTTTCCAATAGTCAGCAGTAACTAGGTGGCGCAGTGGATAGAGCACTGGCCCTGGAGTCAGGAGAACCTGACTGAGTTCAAAAACAGTCTCAGACACTTAATATTTGCATAGGTATGTGACCTTGAGCAAGTCACTTAATCCATTGCCTTAAATAAATAAAAAATTAAAAAGAAGAAATTTCTAATAGTCATTTGGTAATTGGTAAATGAAGCCCAGAGAAGAGTCTGGCACTAGGTATATTGGTCTATCTGGATAGGGTTGATAATTGAACTTATTAGAATGTTAAGTCACTGACAGGAAGCATCTAAATAGAGAAGAGGGCCTACAGCCCTGGGGGATATACACCACCAGGGGAAAATACTATAGAGAATGGGTCAGCTATGGAAACTGAGAAGGAGCAATCAGACAATTAGGAGGAGAATATAGTATCATGAAAATCCAGAGAGGAGAGAATATCCAGGAGGAAGAGGTCAAAAGCATTAAATCCAAAAGAGAGGTTAACAAGCATGAAGACTAAGAAATGATCATCAAATTATTTTTAAATATTTTAATTTTTCAAATACATGTTAAATTTTTAATGTTTTTTTTATTTTAAGTTTCAGATTCTCTCCTGGCCATCCTCCCTTCCTCTTTCCTTGAGAGGGTAACAATTTAATTAGGTTATGCTTCTGCAATTGTATAAAATATATTTCTATATTTGTCATGTTACAAAAGAATACCCAGACAGAAAACATGAAAAATAGTTTATAAAAAGTATACTTTTATCTTTATTCAGACTCCATCAATTCTTTTTCTGGAGGTGGATAGCATTTTTCATTGTAATGCTACTGAAATTGTGTAGGAACATTGTACAACATGCCAATACTTTGTATGATGTTCCACTGGTTCTGCTCACTTCACTTTGCATTAGTTACTATAAATCTTTTCAGATTTTTCTGAAGACATCCTACTCATAATTTCTTATAGCACATTATTCCCCATAATCTTGTACCACAACTTGTTCAACCAGCCCCCAATTGAAAAATAAACCCTCAATTTCCAATTCTTTGTCATAACAAAAATAGTTGCTTTAAATATTTTTTCAAATGTAGGTCATTTTGCTTTTTAAAAAAATATTTCTGGGACAATGATCAATGTTGGAAGAGATGTGGGAAATCTGGGACACTAATACATTGTTGGTGGAGCTGTGAACTCATCCAACCTTTCTGAAGAGCAATTTGGAATTATGCCCAAAAGGAAACAAAAATGAACATACCCTTTGATTCAGCAATACCACTACAGGGTCTATACCTTGAAGAGAATATGAAAAAGGGTAAAACCATCACTTGTACAAAAATATTCATAGCAGTCCTGTTTGTGGTGGCAAAGAACTGGAAATTAAGTGAACATCCTTCAGTTGGGCAATGGCTTAACAAACTGTGGTATATGTATGTCATGGAACACTATTGTTCTATTAGAAACCAGAAGGGATGGGAATTCAGGGAAGCCTGGAGGGATTTGCATGAACTGATGCTGAGTGAGATGAGCAGAACCAGAAAAACACTGTACACCCTAACAGCATCATGGGGGTGATGATCAACCTTGATGGACTTGCTCATTCCATCAGTGCAACAATCAGGAACAAGTTTGGGCTATCTGTGATGGAGAATACCATCTGTATCCAGAGAAAGAATTGTGGAGTTTGAACAAAGACCAAAGACTATTATTTTCAATTTAGACAAAAAACCCTTTTGTTATTATGTAATTTTGCTATTTCTTATACTTTATTTTTCTTCCTTAAGGATATGATTTCTCTCTCATCACATTCAACTGAGATCAATGTATACCATGAAAGCAATGTAAAGACTAACAGACTGCCTTCTGTGGGGGATGAGGAAGGGAAGCAAGAATAGGGGGAAAATTGTAAAACTCAAAATAAACAAAATATTTCTTAAAAAAATTATTTCTGATACAGAGCTAGTTAGTGGTATTGTTAAGTTTTAGATTAATCTCCAGAATGCTTAAATCAGTTTACAACTCCATTAAAAATGCATTAATGTCCCAATTTTCCCATTTTCCCACAAATATTTTTCTTTTTTTCCTTTTTTATCATTTTAGCCAATCTAATAGGTATGAGGTGGTACCTCAGTGTTGTTTTAATTTGCATTTTTCTAATCAATAATGATTTAGAACATTTTGTTGATGGCATATAACTTTGATTGTTTTTTCTGAAAAATGTTCATTTCCTTTGATAATTTCTCAAGGAATAATTTGCATTCTTATAAATTTGATTCAATTATCTATATCTTAGAGAATTTAGATAGAATAGAATATATTATACATGTTTTATATATATATATATATATATATATATATATATATATATATATTATAGAAACAATGTAAAACTTTTTCCACAGAAATAATTAGTGGATTTCCCCCAACCTTACTGTCTTTTCTCTTTCCTTTCAAGTTGTATTCAAAAGTGTTTTGCTTTTGAACTCCACCTCCCCCAATCCACTCTCACTTTCATCAACACTCTTCCTCATTCTCTTATTCTTTTTCTTCTCCTACTTTCCTGTAGGATAGTTTTCTATACCCAAATAAGTGTGTGTGTTTAAAAACTTCAAAAACCTTTAAAAAACTTTAAATCCCCCTCTTTAAAAACCAACTCCAATAAGGTTCAAATGTCACCCCCACCCCAGCTCTCCCATCTTCCTTTTCATTGTAAAAGCTTTTTTACATCTCTTTTATGTCAGATAATTGAATTCTTTCTCACCTAAATTTTATTTTATTAGACAATCATCCCATTATATTTAATTCACATCTGTGTCTTCTATCTGTGTATACATCTTCTAACTTCCCCAATAATGAAAAAGCTTTTAAGAGTTACATCATTTTCCCATATGAATAAATAACTTAACATTATTAAATCACTTATGATTTCACTTTTTGTTTATCTTTTCCTTTTTATGCTTCTCTTGAATCTCTTTGAAAGTCAAATTTTCTATTGAGCTCTGGACTTTTCAGCAAGAATGCTTGAAAGTCCTCTATATAATTAAATTTCTATTTTTTTTATCCTGAAGGATTAATTTCAGTTTTGCTGTGTAGATGATTTTGGTTGTAATCAGAGCTTCTTTGCCTTCTGGAAAATCATATTTTAAGCCCTTCTATATAGAAGTTGCTAAATTTTGTGTTATCCTCTCTATGGTTCCAGGATATTTCAATTATTTATTTCTGGCTACTTGTATTTTCTTCTCCTTGATTTAAGACCTCTGTAAATATTTCTTTTTTTAAAAATATGGCTACTCTGGACATCTTTTTGCGCATGATTTGACATGTATAATTGATATTTTTTTTGCCTTATTAGTAGATAGTGTAGGAGGTAGGATGGAGGGAAAGAATTTGGAACTCAAAATTTAACAAGATAAGAATTTTAATAAACATATAATAAAAACATTTTGAAAGGGGAAAGGAAGTCATTTAGAAGACCATGTCTAAAGCACAATGGATAGTTTTGGTGTCATATTATTAGAATGATATTGTACAATGGAAATGTATAAAAAAAAGAGTGACAAAGATGGCAAAGGGACTCAAAATACAAGGACTTGATAATTAGCTTTGGAAACTGAGTAGGGGAGAGAGCAGGAAAGGATAGCTGTGTAGTCATTCAAAGGGTTTTTTCATGGCAAAGGGATTAGAATTGTTCTCATCAAAATCCATTGCTAAAGTCAACAAGAGACTTGTTATATACTATATAGATCCTAACATCTAAGCTAACCAAGAGTGAAATTTTGTGCCTCCATAAGTAGATTGCCTTTCACCAGAGATTTTTCTCCCCCTCCTTTTTTAAATTTATGTAATGGTAGTTTTCAAAAATCATTTTTTTAATCTTTTTCTCCTTCCTCTCTTTCCTCCCCCTCCCCTTGACAGAAAGCAATGTAATATAGTCTCTACATCGATAAGCATCTTAAGCATAGAATGATATTATTTACATTGTGAAAGAGGAATCACATCCAAATGAAAGAGAAAAAAAGGAAAAAAGTGACATAATTCATAACACAACTTTATTTAAAAAAATTAGATAGTAAACTTTGGTCTGCATTTAAACTCCCCAGGTCCCTCTCTAGATATGGATGGCATTCTCCATCACAACTCTTTTAGTATTGTCTTTATTGCTATTAGTGTGTATAATATTCTTCTGGTACTGCTCATTTAACTCAGCCTCAGTTCATGCAAGTCTCTCTGAAGTCCTGTCCCTCATGAATTCTTTTTTTTTAAAGTTTTTTTTGCAAGGCAAATGGGGTTAAGTGGCTTGCCCAAGGCCACACAACTAGGTATTTATTAAGTGTCTGAGGCCAGATTTGAACTTAGGTACTCCTGACTCCAGGGCCAGTGCTCTATCCACTGCACCACCTAGCTGCCCCCCTCATGAATTCTTATAGAACAATAGTGTTCCATTACATTCATATACCACAATTTGTTCAGACATTCCTCAATTGATGGGTATCCCACCAATTTATACTTCTTTGCCACTATGAAAAGAACTGCTACAAATATTTTTGTACATATGGGTTTTTGCTCTTTTTGTGATCTCTTTGGTGTACTGACTAGCAGTATTGCTGGATCAAATGGTCTGCATAGTTTTATTGCCCTTTGGATATAATTCCAAATTGCTCTCCAGAAAGATGAGATCAGTTCATAACTCCACCAACAATACAGTAATGCCACAGTCCCCCCCCCCCCATTGATCACTTTCCTTTTTAAACATATTGGTCAATCTGATAGGTGTACAGTAGCACCTCAGAGTTGTTTTAATTTGCATTTCTCTGATTAATAAATATTTAGAGTATTTTTCAAATGACTATAGATAACTCTAATTTCTTCACTTGAGCTTTTTTGTATTCTTTGCCCTTCTATCAATTGGGAAATGACTTATATTCTTATAAATTTGACTCAGTTCTCTATATAGTTTAGAAATAAGGGGGCAGCTAGGTGACGCAGTGGATAGAGTATTGACCCTGGAATCAGGAGGACCTGAGTTCAAATCTGACCTTAGACACTTAATAATTACCCAGCTGTGTGACCTTGGGCAAGTCATTCAACCCTTGCTTTGCAAAAAATAAGAAAAACAAAAACAAAAAGAAATAAGTCATTTGTCAGTAACATTAGTTGTAAAAGTTGTTTTGCAGCTTCCTGCATTTCTTTTTATCTAGATTGCATTGGTTTGTGGAAGAATTTTTCAATTTACTATAATTGAAATTATCTATTTTGTTTTTTATATGTTCTCTATCTCTTCTTTGGTTCATAAATTGCTCCTATTTCCATAGAGCTGGCAGAAAAAAAAACTATTCTTTCTTCAACTAAGTGACTTTTGATTTCACCTTTTATGTCTAAATCCTGTACCCATTTTGACCTAATTTTGGTATGGGCTGTGAGATGCTGGCCTATGTCTAGTTTTTGCAATACTATCTTCCATTTTCCTATCAGTTTTTTTTTTATCAAAGAGAAAGTTCTTAACTCAGAAGTTGGAATATTTGGATTTATAAACTTAACTATAGTTATTTGCTATTGTTTCTTTTGCACCTAATCTATTCCATTGATTCACCATTCTATGTTTTAGTCACTACCAAATAATTTTGCTGACTGATGCTTTAGATTTGGTATGCCTAGACCCTCTTCTTTTGCAATTTTTTTTATTAATTCCCTTGATATTCTTGACTATTTTTGATACTCAATAAAGTAATTTTTTGGAAGTTACATTGGTATGGCATTGAATAAGTAATTTTTTAGGTAGAATTATCATTTTTATTATATTTGTTTGACCTACCCATGAGAAGTTGATGTTTGACCAGTTATTTAGATATGATTTTATTTGTGTGAAATGTTTTATTATTATTTTCATGTAGTTTCTGAGATTGCCTTGGCTGGTAGATTACAAGTATTTTAAGTTGTTTACAGTTATTTTAAATGGGATTTCTCTTTCTATCTCTTGCTGCTGTGTCTTGTTTTATATATATATATGTGTGTGTGCGTGTGTGTGTGTGTGTGTGTGTGTGTGCTGAGTATTTATTTGAATTTTATTTTTATTCCTGTAACTTTGCTGAAGTTGCTAATTATTTCCAGTAGTTTTTAGTTGATTTTTTTAGGGTTCTCTAGTTAAACCGTCATATCATCTGATATGAGTGAGACCTTTGTTTCTTCATTATCTATTCTAGGTCAAATTTCTTTTTCTCCTCATTGCTAAAGCTAACAGTTCTAATACAACATTGAATAACAGTGGTGATAACAGGCATTCTTGTTTCACCCCGATCTTGCTGGGAATGCTTCTAACTTATCCCCATCACAGATAATGCTTGTTGATTTTTTTAGATAGTTATTCTTGTCATTTTAAGGAACATTTCATTTATTTCTATGTTCTCTATTTTTTTAAAATTTATTTACTTTCACATTACTATAACAATCTTGTAGTAATGATAGTAAGTAGTAAAGATAGAAAAATCTCAAGAAAAATGAAATGAGAGAAAAAGTCTGTCTCTGGGATGAGCTGCCTTTTTTTTTTTTTATCATAAATGCATCAGAGAAGTTGCTTCAATTTTTTCCACACAGTTGCCATTCTTACCTGTATTTCCTTCCATTCTTTTATTCCTCCCCATTCCCATTTATTCTATTCTCTCTCTTCTTTTACCCTGTCCTTCCTATATCTGATTACCCTTTCCCTTGTTCTTCCCTCTCTTCCATCACCTATACCCACCTTGCCCTCCCTCTGTCCCCTTTCTCTCATTCTATTTTTCTCCTTTTTCCTCTAGGATAAGATAGGTTTCTATTCTCTATTGAGCCACTTCCAATGAGAATGAAAGCACACTAATTCCCCCTCATCATGGCCCACTTCCACTTCATTGCAGAAGCTTTTTCTAGACACTTTAACATGAAATATCTTAGCTCATTCTACTTCTCCTTTCCCTTTCTCCAAGTACATTCATTTTACAGCCATCGACTCCATTTTTATAATACATTATGCCTTCATATTCGACTCCTTCCTGTGATATGCTCCTACTAAATCCTCTAATAAATGAGAAGATTCATATGACTTATCAGTATCATCTTCCCATGTAGGAATACAATCATTAAATCCCTCATAAATTGGCCTTCCAATCTACCCTCTCTATAATTCACCTGAGTCCTGTACTTAAAGATCAAACTTTCTGTGCAGCTCTGGTCCTTTCAATAGGAAAATTTGAAAGTTCCTTATTTCATTGAATATCCATCTTTTCCCCTGAAAGGGACTACAGTCTACATTCTACTTTTCCATTTGGCCAATTCTGTTTTTTAAGGTATTCTTTTCCTCATTGACCTTTTGGACTCCCCCCCCCCCCCCCATTGATCTAAAATGGTTTTTAAGCTGTTGTTTTCTTCAGTATTTTTTTGTATCTCCTTCACCAAGCTGTTGACCTGGTTTTCATGATTTTCCTGCTTTGCTCTCAATTCTCTTCCCAAATTTCTCAGTATTTCCCTTAATTGCATTTCAAAATCTTTTTTGAGCTCTTCCATAACCTTAGTCCAATTCTTCTTTTTCTTAGAGGCTTTGGATACTGAAGTTTTTACTATATGTGAATTTTGATACTACATAGAAACAAAGTGATCATCTATGGTCAGATTCTTTTTCTTCTGTTATTTACTCATTTTTCCAGCCTATGACCTGATTTTAATGCACTTTCCAAGGTTTTAAGTGTTCCAGGGACCCCAGAGACCTTAATTCCTTCAAGGTCTTATGAGAGACTCTGGCAGCTCTCCTGGCTTGTGCTCTGGTCTGTGGATGATCACAAGCACTCCCTTCTACCCTGGAGCTATGAAGAGGGTTCTTGCTCTTTTATGGTAATATAGGAGCCTAGATTGCAACCTGGATCTGAACTTGGGCAGAGCAATAGAGTACTGTCTCAGGGAGAGAGGAGAGACCTCAATAGTCTTCCCCAACACCTTGCCATCTCTGGCTTGAGCTCTCTGGAAGCAGCTGCTGGGAGGGGGTTCCTCAAGTCTTACTCTAGTTCTCAGGAATGGAGCTGCACCGAGGGCTGAGCTGCATTGGGCTCCAGCTCACTTTGGTGTGGCAGAGATTTCCCATTGATCTTCTGAGTTGTCTTTGGCAATCCCTGGGCTGAGAAGTCTGGAAGCTACTCCCACTGCCACAGACCCAGGCTCCCTCAGGGACCTGGTGCCCCACAGGCTATTCTTAGAAGGCACACCTCCTGCAAACCGCCTTAACACTGCTGCATGACAGCCCAGTCTGTGTGACAGCCCCTCCCAACCACAGTCCTGGTGAAACAGACCCTTCCTTTGGATATTCCAAGTTGTCTTGGGCTGGAAAATTATTTCACTCAGTCTTTCTGTGGGTTCTGCTAGTCTAGATTTTGGTTAGAGTCATAATTTTAAGGCATTTCAAGTGATCTAAGGAAGAGCTTCTTGGAATCCTGACTCTCTTCTACTATCTTGGCTCTGCCTCTTTCTCTCTAATATTTTTAATAGGAATGGGTACTGTATTTTGTCAAAATCTTTTTCAACATCTATTGCAATAATAATATAATTTCTGTAAGGTTTCTTAATGATACCGTCAACTATGTTAATAGTTTTCCTAATATTGATCCTACCATGCATTTTTGGTATAAAACCTTCTTGATCATAATGTATTACTCTAGCAATAACTTGCTGAAATTGCTTTGCTAATAATTTATTTGAAAAATTTCCATCCATATTCATTAAGGAAATTGGTCTATAATTTTCTTTGTCTTTTCTGACTTTTCCTAGTTTGGATATAAGCACCATATTGATGTCATTGAAGGAATTTGGCAAATCTTCTTTCTCTATTTTTCCAAATAGTTCATATATAATTGAAACTAATTGTCCCTTGAATGTTTGGTAGAATTCACTCATGAATTCATGTGGTCCTAAAGAATTTTTCTTAGGGATTTCATTGATGGCTTCAATTTCCTGAGATAGGGTTTTTTAAATACTTGATTTCCTCTTCTTTTTAACCTAGATAATTTATATTTTTTGTAAATATCCACCCATTTCACTTAGATTTTCAAATTTATTGGCAAACAGTTGGACAAAATAGCTCCAAATTATTACTTTAATTTCTTCCTTATTGGTGATGAATTCAAATTTTTCATTTTGATCCTGGTAATTTGTTTTTCTTCCTTTTTTAAATCAGATTAAATAAAGATTTATTTCTTTTATTGGTTTTTTCATAAAACCAATTCTGAATTTCATTTATACAAGAGTTTTCTTGTTTTTTATTTTATTGATTTCATCTTTAATTTTAAGAATTTATAATTTGTATTTAATTGAGAATTTTAAAATTGTTTCTTCTCTTTTTTAGTTGCATGCCCTGTTCATTGATCTCTTCTTTTTCTATTTTGTTCATGTTAGCATTTAGAGATATAATATTTCCCTTAATAACTGCTTTGGTTATATTCCACAAGTTTTGCTATGTTGTTTCCTTATTGTCATTTTCTTGGATGAAATTATTAATTCTTTCTATGATTTGTTGTTTGATGCACTCATTCTTAAAATTAGGCTATTTAGTTTCCAATCAATTTTAGGTCTATCTCTCCATGGCCCTTTATTTCATGTGATTTTTTACTGCATCATGATCTGGAAAAGGATACCTTCAATATTTCTGTCTTTCTGCATTTGATTATAGATTTTTAATGCCCTAATACATGGTCAATTTTTGGGTAGGTGCCATATACAACAAAAAAGTATATTCCTTTCTATCATTATTCAACTTTGTCCAGCCATCTATCATATTTAACTTTCATAACATTCTACTCACCTCCTTTCCTTGTTTATTGTATAGTTAGATTTATCTAATTCTGAGAGAAGGAGGTCAAGGTCCCCTTCCAGTATAGTTTTGCTGTTGTCTTTCTTTAGCCCATTTAGCTTCTTCTCTAAGAATTTGAATGCTATACTGTTTGATGCATGCATGTTTCCTGTTGAAATTGCTCTATTGTCTATGGTAACTTTTTTTTAGTTGGGTTTTTTTTTTTTTTGCAAGGCAAATGGGGTTAAGTGGCTTGCCCAAGGCCACACAGCTAGGTAATTATTAAGTGTCTGAGACTGGATTTGAACCCAGGTACTCCTGAATACAGGGCCCGTGCTTTATCCACTGTACCACCTAGTTGCCCCCTATGGTAACTTTTAGGAGAATGTAGTTTCCTTCCTTATCTCTTTTAATGAGATTTATTTTTGCAATTGTTTTGCCTGAGATAAGTATTGCTACTCCTATTTTTTTTTCACTTCAGCTGAGGCACAATTTATTCTCCTCCAGTCTTTTACTTTAACTCTGTGTATATCTCCCTACTTCAAATATATTTCTTGTAAGCATAATATTGCTCTGTTTTATGGGAGAGTTCATCCCATTCACATTCAAATAAAATATTAGCAAATCGAGTGATCACAGCAAGTTATCACTATGATCAAGAAGGATTTATATCAGGAATGCAGTGTTGGCTATGACTAACAAAAGGTTAGTTATAATTACTAACCCTTATTACCCACCATGCTATCTCTCCCCTCCATTTGTACTTAAACCCCTTCCTTTCACCTTATCTCTCCTCCCCAGGGTTTTGCTTTTGATTATCACCTCTCTCAATGTGTTTCCCCTTACATTCACCTCTCTCTCTCCCTGCATTTCCCTTTCCCTTTCTTCCTTCTTTTCCTTCTATCAGTTCCTCCTTCACTTCCACCCATTTCTCTCCTTATACTTGAAGGGTAAGATAAATTTTCAAACCCAACTGAGTGTGTATGTTAATCCCTCTTTGAATCAAATCTGATGGGAGTAAGATTTAGGCAGTTCTCACTCTCCCCCTTCTTTCCCTCTATTGCAATAGTTCCTATGTGCCTCTTCATGTGATGTAATTTACCTCATTTTAGCTTCCCCTTCTACCTCTTTACATCCCCTCCCTTTTAATGCCTTAATTTTTAAAAATCATTCTATCAAAGTTACACACACACACACACACACACACACACACACACACACAGTCCATATCTTCAACCTAAGTATATTCCCTATAATTCTCAAGAGTTATGAGAATCTTCCACCCAGGCTGGGATGGAACTAGTTTAATCTTATTGAATAGCAGTCATTTTCTTTTCCCTTGTTTACCTTTTCATGTGTCTCTTGAAACTCCTCAGATTTTCTGTTCACCTCCAGTCTTTTTATCAGGAATGCCTGAAAGTCAAAATAAAAAAAAAGAAAATCACTTTTTTGCATTCGTCTAATTGCATTTTTAAAGGATTTGTTTCTTTCTGTCATTTTTTGTTGCAAGATGTTAATTTTCTCTTACTTTTCCCCCATTTTTTCATTTGATTTTGAAACTCCTTTCTGAGCTCTTCAAAGAAGTCTTTCTGGGCTGGAGAACAATTTAAATTCTCCTGTGATGCTTCACATACAACACTCCTTCTGTCCTCCTTTTCTGAGCTAGTATCCTTATCTTCAAGGTATCATTCAATAGACCCTGCTTTTCTCTGACCTTTCTTATTCATTTTAGGATTTTTGGTCTATTTCAAGGGTCTTGTGTTGGTGGAGAATCTCATAGACCTTTGAGGTTGAGAATCCTAGAACTAGCTTACTGACCTGGGGTCATACATGTTAGGAACTCCAAGAACTCAGTGGACAACCAATAAGGAATGCCAGAAGTTTTCTTTGGATTGTCTGCATTGGGGATATGAGCCACCCATTCCCTATGCTGTATCTGGGCTGTTCATGTGCCAATAACCCAGTTTCTGTGCTTGATCATCAGAATTGGAAATGTTAAAGCTTCTCTCTGGACAGTCTGTGCTCAGGATATTAGATATTCACTATCTAGGCTATTGGAAATGATTGGAACTCCTAAGGCAATGTCTGAGCCATTTTCACTGGCAATCTAGTTGCTGGGCTTCACTACAAATTTTTTATTAAAGACTGTTTGGTCATTTGTTAATAATGTTGTAGAAAAGATGCTTGAGTTCATTCCAATTCCTGAAGTGAGATGATAATAGCAGTTCCCCATTTGGGGAAGTCATCAAGATTAAGTCTTTGGGCTTGTGGATAGAAGAAAAACTGAGGAAGGTAAGGCATAAAAAATCCATTTTAGCCACTGCAACAGTATAAAAAGACAGTTGCACATATTCATTTGTAGGTATTTTGTATTAACGGGATCCTGGCTGTTGTTGAAATCATCAAGTACACAAAATATTTATGGAAAGTAAATGTGGGGTTTATCTATCCACAAATGTTCAAATGTAATTATACATTTTGAAGAAAGAATAAAAAAAGTATTAAAGGCAGAAGAATTCAGAAGTCTTTATTGATCAGCTAGATAGTAGGCAAAATCTTAAAAAAAATTAGGATCATCTCACATTGTTATTCATGTCAGGAAAAGATACAGAAAACATTGCTAAAGTTATGGTGGAAGAGCTAGAATACTGTTCCATGATGATAAAACTTTTATTTAATACTTCTTACCTTGGTAAGCTTTTGCATGAGATCATGTGAAATCAAAGAGATTTTTACATGCTCATATGAAGTCCAATATATTAAAAAATTTATAGCTTTATAGGTCAAGAATGCACTCCATATTTTTCTGTGCATGTCTAGATGAAAATTTTCCATGATTTAGGGGAAGTTCAGGATTCCAATGAGGATAATGGTTATTTTTATATATATAGCAAACAAATAAGGCTTCTATTTTCTAGTAGTCAGAGAACTGTGTATATTTCTAGTATTTTACTTTCCTATGGAGGTAACTTCCTGTTTCTCTCATTCTCAGCACTGCTCACCAGGAGATGACCATCAGCAGTTCCTGGTTATTCTGAGAAAGTGACATGAATTCTATTTTTCCTGATTGTTCCTCTTGTAGTTTTACATTGCATTCAGCAGATGTCACCAGGTATTCCTAGGTGCATAAGATCCTATATTTCATGTCAGAAAGGACCTTAGAGACTCTATTCTAATCCCCTTATTTAGTCCTAAAGAGTTTAGGTGATATTCTTTATAATTATTAAGTAACAGAGCTTGAGTTTTAACCTAGGACCTTCAACCCTAAATTCAGCATCCTTTCCATTGTTACTCTGCTTTCTTTAGTTCCTCATACATTCATTTTGGAGCATGAAAAAAATCTTCTCTACTACAAAAGGGAAGACCTACAGAGCTTTCCCTATGTTGTGAGAGACATAGTTTACCTTACCTTAAAGGCCAATCATGCTATACAAGAGTAAAGAGTTCTCTTTGATGACATTCATTTTTCTACTCCTTCAGTCAATAGCTGACTTCATAAAGTTGATATAGGAACCAGATCTCACTAATGCCAACTTTAAGAGTTCTTCTCATATTGACACACTATCAGCAGAACTAGGAATTGTTCCATTCACTCTGGAAAGAAAATTGGAATAATTCTAATCAAGTTATTAAAATGTCTATATTGCTTTTGACCCAGAGATGGCACTGCCAAATATGCCTTGAGAAGGTTAAAGGGATAATGAAAAGTTCCATAAACATCAAAATATTCTTAATATCATTTTTTTGTGGTAGTAAAGAAGTGGTAAGATAGCATGTGCTTATTAACTGGGGAATTGCTATATATAAAAATATAACAAAATTCAACAAAGTCGGCAAGATTCATGAATTAATATAGAGTGAAACAAGGAGAACCAGGAAAAATGTGACTAAAATTCATTCATCAAAGAAATAGAAAAGAAAAAAAACAACAAAAAAGTAATTTAATGCTTTATAAAAATAAAACCTAAGTTTAGTTCTAGTGAGTTGAGAAAAAAATCTGCTTACCTCTATATTTGTACCAGTGCCAGGAGGTTGGTGATGGATATGGATGTGGAATGTTAAATATATCAGGTTCAGTTTATGTACTATATAGTTTTGTTGAAGAACTTTCTTTTAAAATTTTTATTACAAATGATGGACTACCAAGGAGAAGAGAGGATAGGAATCTATAAGGAAATGAATGCAATGACAACATCTATAAAAAATTAGATAAAAAGATTTTAAAGTATTTTTATCATCAGCTTCAGGCTTTTTGTCCAGGAGATGTGATTTCTACCCAAAAGAACACTTACTATTTGATTGAACTGAAAAAGCATCCTGGTTTATCTCTTCTAAACCAATGAATGAGATTATTCAAGATGCTTAAGACACTCAATAATCCTTGCTACTTATTAACCCAATATAATATAGAGTCCTTCAGCAAATATTCCCTCAGGAAATACCATTCATTTAGAGAAGAGGGAAGAAGTCTATCCATAATCAGGATTTTATTTCCTTGGCTTATTGCTTTGATTCCTGGAAAAAAATGCTCTACCATATCATGGGCCCAGATAAAGTAAAAACATCATCAGATAAAAGCTTGACCAGAAAAGAAGAGAAGAAAATGGACTGATCATATTAAATAGAAAGAGAGATTATGAATAAATGTCCTGTGTACAACTACTCAATATTAGAAAAAGCAAATGAAAGTCCTCAGGATATTGGTTTTATCCTTTGGAAATGGATAAGTTGTATAGGATGAGCAATTCCACATTGTGAAACTCATTGTTGGGGAGAGTATGCACACACATTGATGTTACTAAACATCAGGGGTAATATTTAAAATCATTATCAGATTTTATATTAATGTGACATCCAAATCATTTAGCCTGAGCTGCCTTAACTATATAACTCTATATCTTAAAAATCTTCACTTTCTCCCAATTTTCCTCTTGATTGGGTGGATGAGATAGTTCTCTTTGCAAAGCTAATTTTTTGCCTATGATTTTTATATCATGCATTCCATTCCTTTCAACATCTTTGTCCACTGATCAAACTTTTTATTTTTATAGGCTATACATGAACAATCATGTTATGTTTAAACAAATATATTTAACATATTTCCATATTAATCATGTTATGAAAGAAGAATCAGAACAAAAGGGAGAAACCACAAGAAAGAAAAAACACATAAAACAAATTTTGAAAAGTGAAAATACTGTACTTTGGTCTGCATTCAGACTCCATAGTTGTTTTTTCCCTCTGGATGTGGGTGGCATTTTCTATCACAAGTCTTTTAGAATTTTCTTTGTTCATTGAACTAACTTATCAATCCACAACAATATCATTGCTATTAAGGTGAACAGTGTTCTCCTGATTTTGCTCACTTCATTCACCTAAATCTTTTCTTGTTTTTCTAAAAATCGGACTGCTCATGATTTCTTATAGAATAATAGTATTCCATCAAATTCACATACCACAATTTGTTCAGCCATTCTCCCAACTGATGGGTACCTCCTCAATTTCCAATTATTTGCCACTACAAAAAGGGATGGAATATTACTATTCTGTAAGAAATTATGTGCAGCCAAATTTTAGAAAAGCATAGAAAGACTTACATGAACTGATGCTCTACCTATTTCAACCTTTTCTTGATATAGGGTGAGATATTTTTCTATGGCTAGTTTCTGCCAAATCATACCTTTTCTCATCTTTATTTCCTCCCTCTTTTTTTGTCTCTTGTTTACAAACATGGGTGGGTTTTCCCTGTGTCCAGCTCTCTCATACGTGATAAGGTAGCACCATGGACAGCATCTCCTTGAGAGGTGAGGCCCTGGAAAATTCCCCCTCATTTCAGGTACTTTTGCATTTCAAATTGCTATGTGAAATTTGGTTCTACTGGAGTTACTCACCAATCACTGTTGTCCCTAATGCACTAAATTTTTCTTATAGTAATTCCAGGCTATTAACATTCACTCAGACCTTAAGTTCAAGGTCAAATATGCAATTTAAATAGTCTGCTAAAATCAGGAAGCATTAGACAGTTGTATCATAGAATGCAATATTCTAGTCACTTCTCATTCCCAAAGCAAAATATTGTTTTTCTCTTAAAGTTCCATTTTCATTCACTTAAGGGTGACCCAGAAGTTCAGCATTTTAACCTATTTCCCATTTGAGTGGAAGCAAAATAATGGATTTGATTCAGTGGATTATCACACAGGGTTGGGAGTATTGAAAAAGTACCCAGACAATATCTGGACACTACCTCCAGGTTCTCAAAAGTTCTATACTTTAGGAACTCTAATATTAATCAGTTAATAAGTTTTTTTTAATAAGTGCCCACTCTGTGTCAGGCATTTTGCTTGGTGTTGAGGATACAAATAAAAAGAATGAAACAATGAACTTACATGAAAGTATGCATAAATATATACTTTGTTAACTTTCAGAGTCTGCCTCAAAAAGGAACAAACAGAATTAGGACAACTTGTGTCAGTCCCAGAGTCTGGTCTTAAGAAAGAATAATCAGAAATTAGGTTCATTCATGTTTATTTATTTCTCTACACTCTGCAGTCAAATGTATATGCATGGGGATGGGGGTCTGGCTAGGAATTCCTAGAATGAAATCTTGGGCCATATATTTATAGGAAGTAAACAAAGGACCATAAAATTATTGGTAGTATCCAATGAGATGTCACAACATATATTAAAGTTTTCCTGGTTAAGGATGCCAGTCTTATATCATATCATCAGGGTTAGAAGGTAGGGGTGGGGGGATTGGGAAGTGGGTAAGGGGGTAAGGAGGAGGAACACCTTATCGTGACTCAGGATGTCCTTACTTTACATAAAACCTGAGATTCTTTCTCCTCTTTCTGGGAAGTCTGTGCCATCCTGTGACTATTGAAACAATGGGAGTTTTATAGTTGTTATCAAAAAGATAATCAGGCAAACCTCTTGTTTTTTCATGGAGAAAGATGAGATATTTGCACTCAGATCTATAATTGTTATTAGAACAGATTTAACAACACACATATGTATATACATATACATATATGTGTATGTATATAAATATAAAAGTAATACATATATACAAGCAAACATAAAGTAGTTTGGGAGGAGGATATGAGCAGTTGGGAATTTGGAAAGCTTTCATCAAAATGATTCTTTTTTGTTTGCTCATTTTTTTTTGCAAGACAATGGGATTAAATGACTTGTCCAAGATCACACAGCTACTAAGTATCAAATTTCTGAGATTGGATTTGAACTCAGGTCCTCTTGACTCCAAAGCCAGTGATCTAATCACTGTACCACCTAGCTGCTCCTCATCAAGATAATTCTTGAGCCATAACTTAAAGGAAGAGAGAGAAACTTACTGAGGCAGTGATAAGAAGAAAGCAAATTTTAGTCTTGGGAACATCCAGTTTAAAGACAAAGCATTAAGAAGTGCTATGTCATATGTGAGGGAAAGAGAGAAGCTCAATTTGACTGAATTGCAGAGTAAAGCAAGAAAAAAGAATGTTCAACGAAGCTAGAAAGAAGGATTGGGCCCAAGTTGTGAAGGGTTTTCAAAAATCAAACAAATGGGTTTATTTTTTAATCTTGAAGCAACAGAAAACCTCTGTAATTGGTCTAATAGTGAAATTGCATGATATATTTGCACTTAAGGCAAATTACTTTGGCAGCAGTATGTGGGGAGAGCCAAAGTAAGGAGAGATTTGATACAGAGACAGCAAAAAGCAGGTTCTAAAATAAGATTGGGAAGAATAGAATGAATATAAGATGTTGTAAAGGTTGAAAAAATATTTAGCAACTTAATGGATATATGGAATGAGGAAGAATGAGGAGTTCAGGGTAATATTGAGATTACAAACCCATGATACTGGAAGGATGATTGTTCCTTTGACATTGAAAGGGAAATTTGTAAGAAAATAAGATTTAGAAAAATGATGTTAGAACATGAGACTATGTATTTCCCCTAGAACTCCAAACACTGAAAAATTGTTTCTTCAAAGTTATCTTTTCCCAAAGTGACTACTCCAAAGCATTAAGTTCCTATTACTATCCCTTCATTAAAAAAAATCCTTCAGTGTCTTTTCACTGACTACAAACTGCTATTCAAGGTCCTCTGTTTACAGGAGCTAATTTAACTTTCCTAACTTGTTTCACATTGTTCTTCTTAATATACTTTAAGGAGTTCTCTGATTTTGTCTTGTCTTCTTTTGCTTTCATTCATACCCCTCATTGTGCAAAAATGTGATTTCTGACCATTTAAATCTTTCCCTTCCCTTCAAGATTCAAATAAAATTTTATCACATTCTCCATGACTTCTCTGAAAGATGCTTCTCTTTTCAGACCTTTGAAATCTCTAGCTGAACAATCTTAAACACTGAGTTTATTATTTTAACCCTAATTTGTGTGCTTTTTCAAAGGATCTATTGACTTAATTTTACTTCTAAACTGTAAGCACCTTGATGGTAAGTACTATTCCATTTTTCAGAATTGTAGTCCTAGTACTTCCTCACCCCAAATCTACATGTAGGTAGTGCAAGTTGTAATTATTCCCATTTTTATCAATAAAGAATTAAAGGGGTCATTGATTTGCCCAATGTTATAGCTAGTAAGGACTAAATGGGACTTAATATCTTCTGTCTCTAATTGAAGTCTTTCTTTCATTATGCTATATCACCCCAAATCAGCATTGATTTGATGTACATTGTAATGGATTCATCAAATTGAGCTTCCATATCTATTGAAATAAATCCAACTGTAGTCGAGAAACAGAACATAATCAAAAGTAGCTGAATTGTAGCATTGGCATTTTAAAGATTGTTTCATACCATATAACTTTTTAAAATTCAAAGCAACATATAGTCTTTCTTCTCCTGTATAACCAACAGCAAATACCAAGAGTTCATATATCAGACCATTATATAATATTTTATTCATTCATTTGAAATTATATATTTTTAGTGAAAACCATGCTAGAAACTCTGTGACAATACCAGGGGTGGGTGAACCAAGTCCATTCCCTGACAGTGAGTGGGTGGGAAAGAAGCACACAAATACCTTAGGGCTTTGAGCTGACTGTTTTCCCAGCGATTAATTCATGACAACTGCATTTCCAACACCATACTTACCTCAGCTGGCATCCATGGCTTTCTGTTTACTAGATTCAGAAAAGTCTTGTCTCCTAATCCTCCAATCCTCATATATAATACTGTGCTCAACTCAAATGTTTCTTGATTGTATTGGATGTTATCACATCCTATTGACTGCCCCGAGTTTGCTGTTATCTCTAGGGGGTGTTCATCCTTTTGTAATTAACAACTCATTGGAATCAACGGTAACAGAGGTCAGGATGTGTATATTTTTCCATTTTACTTTTGCTGGGGTATTTACTTTTCCCTCTGAGACCTTCATTTTAATTACTTTTGAGATGATTTTTCTTTTGAGGTGGAGAGGACAGAGATTATTTAAAATATTTCTTTTGTTTTCAACAGATTTGGTGCAGTTTAGAAAACATTTATACATAGTTTCACTTCTTGTGATTTCTTCTTCCCCAAGTCAACTACTCATTAGGAGTATTCTCATTCTGGTGTTGAAATCCTAAAGATCTATCTGCAGTTTTTTTGGGTGGGTCACAAAGTGAAAATGAGAATTTTGAGAGGGAGTGTGGCAATCACTCTGTGGACAGTATAGGTATCAGATGCCTACATTTTGTCAAATATCCACAAGTATGAGAAAAAACAAAGCATGATGACTTCTGTAATTGGTGAAAAATTGATTCTGATTGGTTATAATTTCCTTTTGGAATCAAATGATAAATGGTGTTTGTAAAAACAAACAAAAAATAAACATTGAAACCTACCATTACATATTGTTGGAAAAAACAAATAAATAAAACGATTTAAAAAATAAACATAATTTTTAAGAGTATCAGTTCTAAGTCAGGCATTATTAAAATTATTCAACTTTCTTTCTAAGATTGTCATAAAGCCAAATGGAACATCTATAAATAAATTTTAATTTTGTCAAAGATATTTGTTCTTTGGGTGGGAAAATTTCAGCTCTTTTATTTTGTGTATTAGTAAGTTGACTCATAATTTTAGATTAAAATTGGTTTTAACTCTAGACCTGGGAACAGTCAACCTTCATCTCTGAAGATAAATACAGTTTTCTTTATTTTAAGAAAGGAACATACTAAATAGGTAACTACTGTTGGATACCAAGGTCTTCTCAAGACAGAGACTTCAGAGGATACTGACATTACTTAGTTCTTCAACTGCCTTGAAACCTTGAAGATTAGAACTTAATTATTGGGAATAATTAAAGTAGGAAATTACCAGATGGTGGACTGAAGAGAATATTGACATGCAACTGCTTCATGTTCTTTCCCTAGGCAAGTTTGCATACTACCTAGGGAACAAAAATTCCTACTTATGACTCTCATATTATATATATATATATATATATATATATATATATATATATATATACACACACACACACATATATATATATATGTATATATATATGTGTGTGTGTGTGTGTGTGTGTTTTGAGTATTGTATACACAACTATAAAATCCAGTTTGTATAAAATAAATCTTGAATGTGCTATGGTATAATGAAAAGAACAATAAACTTGAAATCAGGAGACTTGGGTTTGCATTTCATCTCCTTCAGTTGCAAATAAAGAGCCTCATCTCTATCCTACTGGGAAAGCTCAGGTCTGAATAAAGGGTAAATTATTAACTAATCAGAGTTAATTTCCACCTGTCAAGAATATCCACTGTTCTAAAGATTCATGTGACCCCAAGATTTGTCTTTGACTTCTAAGAGGCTCACTGACCTCATTTTATTATTTGCTGGCTATAATTAATAAATTATTAATAACCAAGAAATTGTCTCTTAGACTTTTATCCATCACAATAGGAAGAGGATATGAGGAAAAGCCAGTGAAAATGCCTAGAGCTGGACCTTGAAAATCTCATAAGAAGTATTAGAAGCAATCAAAACATATTTCCCACCAATTCACAATAATTTTGAAGGACTTAAACTGGAAGCCCATGATTCTTTGAGCTGCAAAGCCCTTCTTATATCTAAATCAGTGATCTCAGAGAAACTTGTAGGAGTGTGTGATTGGAGAGGACCCCAGGATTCTAAGCAATAGTAGCAAAAACTGAATCAAACCTTTATAGCAGGCAGGGAATTTAGATGCACTTTCTATTTAAAACAGTAAATCTAACCTAATTAAACATGACTGACTTAGGCCCTATAGGTGGAAGTGATCTAATTTACCTCACTGGAGTGAGGATTGGGGTAGAAGAAGAAGAGGGCTGTAGAGAGAAGGGAACTTTCTATCAAGTAGCTTTTCAAATAGATGTATACACACAATCAATAAATCAAACAAACAATATGAATTTGGGGTTTCAAAAACAAAAATTTGATATAATTGCTTCTATCAAAAAGTTTATTACATTCTAGCAGGAGCATAAATGTCCACAAAAATATTTCCAGAGGAGGAGAACCATTGTAGCAACACTTGCTACATATTTATATTGAGAATTCATATAAAATAAATACAAGATAGGTAAGAAATGGAGAATTCTAGCAGTAAGGGGGTGGGATGATAATCAGGCAAAACTGCCTAAAGAAACTGATTCTTGAGCATAGTTTTGAAAAAAAGCAAAAGGATTCTATAAGGTTCTAGTCATAGGGGATATCAGTGCCATTGCTATATATAAAGCAATGACAGTTTGACTATACCATAAATTATAATAAGAGGAGTAACATCTAATACAGGTAGAAAGATAGGTTGGGGATAGGATGCAAAGGGTCCTAAGAACCAAATAGAAGACTTTTTATTTCATCCTAAAGGCAATAGGGAAGAAATGGAATTTATTGAGAAGGAGACTGTCATAGTCACATAAGTGTTCCTAAGGAAAAGTATTTTAGCAATTGTTGGGAGCATAGATTGGAAAGGAATAGAGACCAATTAGGAGGCCATTGCAGTAGTACAGGGTAGAGAAGACTAGAGACAACTAAGTAAGAGACAAGAAAGATAAAATACTCCTTTCTCCTCAAATATTATATGAGACATCTTATCAGGATGCTTAATTAAAAGGGATATATCACATCCTGTTGGCTTAGGTAAGTATCAGATAAATAATCTTCCTACCAAATGCCTCTCAGCATCATTATGGCAACTTGTGGACACTGACAAATTGTGACCTACAGTATATGTCAGAGGCAGGCATGCAACTATAGTTTCTTACTTAATAAGGTCAGATCTCTATTTACTATCTTGCTGCACTCAAAAATGAATAAGTTTAATGTATTATTCTTCCCAAGATTGTTGTTGTTCTCCAGTTGTTTCTGTCATGTTAAACTCTTTGTAATCCCATGTTGGGTTTTCTTGGCAAAGCTGTTGGAGGGATTTGTCGTTTCTTTCTCCAGTTCATTTTACATGTGGGAAAACTGAGGGCAATAGGGTTAAATGACTTGTCCATGAAAACACAGCTAGTTTGAGTCTGAGATCATATTTGAATTTAGAGAAAAGAGCCTTCCTGACTTCAGGTCTAGCACTATATCTATTGCATCACTGAGCTGGCCTATATCCCAAGATTATTGGCATTTTGTTTTTTTAAAGCCACCCCCCATTCCCCATGGCAATAAAGCTAAAATGATACAATGAGACACCAGGCTTGCTTAGATTGCCTTTTAAAATAGAAACCATGACAGATTATGCTTGATATTGACCCCAACCCTACTATCAATTGGCATACAACATGAAGAAAAAGCTATTATTTATCCTTCCAAAGGCCTTCCATTAGCCCCATTTTTTTCATCTCAGTGGGTAAACCCAGGTTCTTATTACAATATTAGTACATCAAAATAGGCCACAAATTATCTCTGTCCTTCATAGGTTATAACCATGTGGAAACAACTAGGTGGCAGAGTAGATGGAGTTCTGGGCTTGGAATAAAGTGTTCTTCAGTTAAAATCTCATCTCAGACACTTAGTGCATATAAGATATTGTATAAGTCACTGAATTTCTGCCAGCCTCAATTTCCTCATCTGTAAAATGGAATTAATAACAACACCTACTTCACCAGTTTGTTGTGAGGAACAAGTGAGGTTATAAAGCATCTGCTAACCTGAAGATATACAAATGCTATTACTCTTATATAACATCTTTCTTTCTCCTTCATATCAATAATGCATCAATAAAAACTCTGTCCTGATAATTATCTCAAGCTCAAGTTGTGTTAGTACAAGTGAAAATTGACCAAGTTTGTACAGACAGATAATTAGCAAAAGCAAATTTGACTTACAGTGTTAAGTTAACATCTTAGATTTTTTTGGTCCTGGATACCCTATCCAATTACATAAGTTTGGCAAGTTACTTGACCCACTCATTGGTGTTTCTAATTACCTGTCCTGGCTATCAGAAATGAATTCCTGGTCTGACGTATCTCCACTTTCCACTTATTTCCTTGTCTAGTTTCAACTCCATGGAACAAGAAACCCCTTTAAGAGAAAACTCATCATTTCTCAACTTAGCTTCTAAACTCATTTTTTTTTGTTTTTTGCTTTTTTTTTTGCTTTTTTTTAGGTTTATGCAAAGCAAATGGGTTAAGTGGCTTGCTCAAGGTAAACTCAATTCTTAATTGATTCCCTCTCTGTTTCCCTCTGATTGGAGGAATGGAGCCTAGAATGCCAAAATCATTCCAAAGTTTTCCTTTATAAGAGGACAGAAACTGTACTTGAGAGTTCACTTATTCCATTTTGCATATACTACACTACCTGGTTTCAGCTTTCAGTTCCATGGAACAAGATGCCCCTGTCCTATCTCCTTTTGTCTGTTGTCAAGAATGGTAAGGAGGAGAGGTGAAGGGAACAAAAAAATACTAATAGGAGAAAGCAAAAAAAAAGAACTTCTGTTAAATGATGCAAAATGAAATAGGTAAAATCAAGAAAGCAATATACACAATGGCAAGAACAACAACAAAAAGAAAACAACCAAACTTGAAGGATGAAAAATTTTTTATTGATTTGCTTGTTCCTTAAGGAGAGATGTGAAAAGACCCTTCATTCTGCTTCTTTGCAAAGGTGGGAGACCATTCTATGTACCACTATATATAATAGTTTTGGAAGATTTTGCCAGTGTTTTAGTTTTCTTGGGCAATTTTTGCCTATTTAAAAAAATTTATATTATGAGGAATCTACTAAGGGGAGGAGGAAAATAGAGGGAAATGTGGGTAGCATAAAAATAAAATCTATCAATAAAATTTAAATGGTATGAAGATATATCATCTTATATTAGAAGTAGGAGTAAGAGTTCTTGAGACTTTTCAAGAGGCTAAAATTTGGAAGAAACTTGCTCAAGTTTCACTCAATCTAACCTAATCCAATAAAGATTTATTAAGTGCCTTTTATCTTTCAGGTACTATGTAAGTCCTGAAGATACAATTAATAAAAAGACAATCCATGACCTCAAGGAGCTCACAGTCTAAAGGGAGAAGCAACAGACAAAAGGAGAATGGATTGTAGGGGGTATTCTTCACAGGGGCATCACCAGAGTAATAGTGATATTGAAAAGTTGGGTTTTTCAAGGAGAAGTTTGGAGTTATTAAAATAATTTAGTTTCCTAAAATAGTTCTGGATTCTTTTATACTCATTTTAAATTCTAGGCCCTGTTCATGGTCCATCTGCATATCTATCTATCTATGTATCTATGTATCTATGTATCTATGTATCTATCTATCTATCTATCTGTCTAAGAACTCTGCAGTTTTGGAAGGCTTGATGACTGCATGATGACTGATGGTAGCTCAATGTCATCTACAAAGAGGAGAAACTAAAGGACTTCCTTGACTTGCATTCTATACTGGATCTCCTTCATAATGGTGGCAAAAATCATCAGTGAGCACACATTTTCCTATTTTATACTTCAGTTGGTATTAATGATTGGAGGATGACCAAACAAGATTATTTCCATGGTTAGATTTTTCAAGTTATCTTGTATGATTTTGACATGTGCAAAGAGAAATGGAGGTAGAGATTTGCTTCAGTGATTAAAATTCATTTTTATAGCTCCAAAGTTTCCCACTCAATTTTGTGATGATAAAGACATGATCTTATGTGGCTACTTTTTACAAAAAATCTTTCCATTTTCTTCTAATAACATCAAGTATGTCTTTATAAAAGTGTGCATCATTCTCATAATTTTTATATAAATGTAAGTAATATAGATTGTTAGGTATTAAGGTACTCTTGATTACATTTTAAAAATATTGTAAGGCTCATTAGTTTTTTCAATGTTTTTGGTAACTTTTCTTCCTTCAGACACTGTCTTTGATATTTGCATATCACTTCAAATTTTACAAAATACTATCATCTATATATCTATCCTTCTATTTTCTATCTATCTGTCTGTCATATATCTTTGAAAGCATTTAACACTCTGCTTGGAATATAACTATTATATTCTATATCTATTAATAGGAATAATACCTATTATGTAATAAATCTTATTGATTGATTGATTGATTAGGCAAGTTAATGATCAATGTGTTATTGTGAAGTGATCCTTAATGCTCCAAAATGGACTGGTTGGATTGGAGTCTCTCAAAAGGATTTGTAGGACCTGTATTTTCAATAACTTGGGTTTTCCCCCCAAATGAATTGGTGTTCTCAGACTTTTGAGAGGATGAGTTCTTATTGAAGGAGACACCTTTTCCATTGACTTATGAAAGCAATCCTTAGATAGGACTATAATTCTTTTTGCTTTTTGTCTTTGTAATAAGACCACAATAGAATAGTAGATCAAGGTATGTGTGAAATTCTTCTCCTCTATCCCTGTGCCTAAATAGCTATGAGTGACTTTTCAGAAGCAGAATCAAATAGAAAATATATGTATTAACCTAAAAGCCATATAGACCTTTTTGTCTATTTTTTGCCCTTTCTGAGAACTGGTCAAAAAGTTGGCAACAAGCTAGATTCTTAGAGAGTAGCTGACAACTCTTCTCAGGATTCCTGGGATAAACCTGAATGGGTTAATTCCTCACAAACTCACCTGTACAGTTGATATCAATTAGTTTTTTAAAGTGGATATTTACTAAGAAGATTTAATTAAATGGATTTATCAAGGAAAAATTTATAAATGTATGTTACAAAAATATTTCTCCAAAACAGTTTGCTCACTCTCTCTTTTCCTACTTCTCTCTGGTCAGGGTCAGATCACTTAGTCATTATGCTAGTTTTTCATTAGACTTCACTGTTATGCTGCCAATTCTGATGATCTTTGCCACCAAAATAGCCATTAAGGGTATCTGTGATGATACTTACAAGTATTAAAAGCTCACAAGATTGTAAACTAGTCTGCCCTAGTTCAAGAAAGAATTAATACAATAGACACAAAGGAAAAAAAGGAGCTTAGTATAAAAATGAGGGAGCAGCTTTCCCCAGTAGTCCTCCATATTTAAAAGCTTTCCAGGGGAATAAAAGACCAAGGGAGGGACATATCAATCCTTTAGTTGATTATAAAACTTCATTACGCACTACATTAGATTTTCTTCTCCTACCTCTAGGCTTCTGACTTTATGGATTTTACCACCATGAGGAGACACAGAAGTGAGAGACTGAATGCTGTGTTTGAGGAATAGCAAGATCATTGTTGTTTTATTCAACTGTTTAAAGAACATGGAGATATGCTAAGAAACCTTTGAAATCATCTCCTCAAACTCTCATTTTACAGTGTAAGTCTTGCCTTTACCACTAACTAGTTATAAGACCTTGGATGAATCACTTTCATTTGGGAATTTCATGCTCTATTAAATGAGAAGATCAGATTCAATGGTTATTAGTTTCAATCTCTTCTATATTTCTATTTTTCTATGATTCTTCCTCTTAGTAACTCTAATCTACTTTTTAAAAAAAATCAATTTCTTAATTAAATTCAAACACTATAGCCATTATGGTATTAGGTACTAGGAATAAAAACTGAATTTGTTTTTTCATTGTTTTACCATATTTCATCAGTATAGGGCACTCCTTGATGAGGAAACTCTTTACTAGTACAAATTGGCACCTTCTTTATAGCATTTAGTCTTTGGGAGCTGAGTCAAAAATTAAGAGGTTGCCCAAGATCATATAACCTCTCATGTTCCTCATTAGAGAAGTTTACATCTTTCCTACAACTGACTACTAAGAGATATTGAATTTGAGGAAGATAGTCAGCAGTTTTGGGTTCTGAAGTCTTTTGTTGGCCTCAGTTTCTTCCTCTGTTAAATGAGAGTGTTGGATGATGTAACCTCTAAAGTCACTTGTCCTTCTAAATCCATGATTTGGGATTCTAAAATACTCAGACACCAGATGTCTGAGCTATTCTTCCTCTTAGGGAGATATATTACTCTTTGGCCAGATGCACTGGTATTAATCAGACTTTTACTGCTGTTGTACAAGAAAAGCAAGCACATTGTTACAAAGAGAACATAGTTAAGACCTTGAAAAAATGCTCCAATATTTTTTGGTGGGAAAGTGAATTTAAGGAAATTATGAGTTTGTTGCACAAACTACTATTGAGATATGACACTGAAATCATAACTAGAATATTTTCAAAGCATAGGCTTAATGGTTTTGTTAGTCAATGCACAAAATAAGGATTGAGAAAAAGAATAAATGTCTCTCACATCATTAATGAAGGTACAAGAATGTGGCAGTTATGGAATGACATGCAAGCATTAAATTTTTCTCTTATAATGGGCAATACAATTAGTAAGCCACAGGTTTGGAGTTCACCTATTTCAGAAACTGCTGCCAAGATCATGGATAATTTAGTGCCTTGCTCACAGAATGGGTGGATGATATTTTCATTATGGTTTAGAAATAAGATTTACAAGAAAGAAAAATAAAATTCCTCCAGAATTCTGTGCGGACAGTTGCCAAGGATCATTATACTCCATATGAAGGAAAAATTAAAAAAGAACAGCTGAACAAAGCCTGAAATATCATGGTCTCTCATAAATAGCAGTCTTTTCCTCTGACTACACTCTTCTTCCAAGGTAGCTCCTTCTTTTGGTTAAATTTTTCCTCAGGAAATACTAATCTTAACTTGGACAATATTCTTATTTATAACCAAAAAACCATTGAGTTGATACTTTTATTACCCTTGATAAATTTTGTCTACTATTGTCACTGTTGTTATAAAGAAGTTTTCTAATTTTACATAGTGACCAGAGGATACACTGGAAAAAATTTCCTGACCAACTTAGTAGTTAGAGTCAATTGCTCTAAGTCAAATGTTCGGCCACAGTTGTTTTGTAGACTACTCTAACATTATAGGAAACTCCAGAATAACTTCATGCTGTCTCTGACTCTTTGAGAGCTGACAATCTCTCTTTTTAAAATCAGTACCACTTCTTTAAGTGGATGTGATTTGTCACCAGATAGGATACAGAGTTATCCAGTCAGATCACAACTGAGTTCAGCTCTCACCCTATTTAATCTCCTCCCCTTTTTAACTTGTGTTCCACTGATTTACTTATAATTCATATACTCTTAAATGTAATAAATTGTATATATATATATATGCACACACACACACACATATATATGTACATGTATATTTTTCTCCAAAGTGGTTAATGGCAGTATATCTACCATGAGGCTTTCCTACCCATGGCATATCTAATTCTTCCTGTAGTCAAGGAGGTGAAGCAACCCCCTAAATGCAAATGCTGAGAAAGGGGTGGCAAAGAGAAAGTTTTCAAACTTTCAATTCTATAATTCTGTGATATAGAATTTAATCTCGTTTTACCATTGTCTTTTAAAATACTTATAATTCATCAAGGCTTAACTTAAGTCCAAAAACTTTACCTAGTTTCACCCTATTTGTTATTATAGTTTCCTCTCCACTCCATCAATTTTTCTGTGTGTTTATTTTTTTTAGATCTCACAAACTCCTGAAAGTTCCTTTTGGTCTCTTGTCTGTGTCCAAAAGCCTAGCAAATACCTTACACATACCTGATACTTAATAAATACCCATTGAATCAAATTTCATTGGCATTAATTTCATTGAAAAAGCTAGCAACCTGATATTGATGTCTGGAAGGTGTAGGTAAGTTCTCAGAATGAAAGTAATCCCCATCAATGCCCCATGAGAAATAATGGAGATGAAGGTTTAGATGTGGTATAGAGTAGCCTAGGGAAAGTAGGTTGTATTGGGCAAGTACATTCAAATCATTTTTTTACTTACACTTTTAAAACATTAGAGATGGAAGAGATCTTAGAGTTCATATGGGATACTTTCATTTTTACAGGAAGAAATAGAGGTCAAAGTTAATAGTGAAAGATCAACAAATCATAAATGACAAAGACAAATCTTGAAATTGTGTCTCCTGACTCCAAATCCAAAGTGAGAAATTATCTCAATATTTTGGACCCACGGGGGGCAAATTGTTCAGAATCCTCAGATAATTGAAGATATATCCTAAGAGGAAATTTTTACTAAGTCTTATTCTGATGCCTCCTGGAAGTAATCTTTAGTTTTTAAAAATAGTGCCAGAGAAACACAAGTTCTTAAGTATTTATTAAACTGAAAAAACTGGGTGGGATGACCAACCTGATTGCTATTGGAGTCTCATCCTGTAAGTGAGCTGCTAGATGATGATCCTGTTTTGCTTTATTTTTTGGGGGGGCGCAGGAATTTGAACATTGTCTGCTAAGACAAGTGAGGCTTTAATCTATGGGATTGGAACAAAGTCTCATACAAGGGCAATCACAGATCTTTGGGCAATTGCCTCATCTCACCACTTTCATATTTGATTATCATGGAGTCATGAACTATTAGGGATAGGATACAGAACACCAGATCCAATCTCCTCATTTTACAGATGAGAAAAACCAAGACCCAGTGTGGGGAAGTGATTTGTCCAGAGTTATCAGGTCAACAAGTTGATAGGACTCAGATACAAGAATCTGGATTCAAGGTGCAATATTCTTTATGCTATTCCATGGTTCCTCCCTTCATGTGAAAGAAAATTCAATCACCTTATCCCTTTGTCTCTACTGATATCAGACTGCTCCTTCCTCATTCACCTCAATTGAACTACCAATGTGGTAAGTCCTTTTCTCTTTCCATATGGTCCTCTACATTTTGGAAAATACATTCAATGGAAGAGAATAATAGAAGTCAGTTAATTTCCACTTAGTAACTTGGGCTCTTTCTCCTTGTAGTAGAATTTAAACTCTTTGAGGCCAAATCTATTTCTTTTTTTGTCTTTGCATCCCTGGTACCTAGTATAAGGCCTAGCACATAGCAGTTACTAAATATTTTCTGAACTGAGTGGCTCCCTCTTAGAGTTGAAATGTGGTTCTTATTTATTACTTTATTACAGATAGCTTTCCATGCTTTTATCCTTTACTACAGCTACAAATGACTTCTTTATCTTTAAACCATGTAGAATGTAAATTCAGGACAATGAATAACCTGATCTTTTCTTAAAATTTAGTAACAGTGATTGTATTGTTCATGAAAAATTCAGAATCTGTAGCAAAATAGAGGTTTGACTAATATGACCTTTCTTAATCAAAGCAATTATGTCCTAAAGTCATTCAGTGGAGGATGAGATCCCAACTCTTGGGTAATACATCCATCCTATCTTTCCAATCATTGAGGCCATACACCTCCTTTGCCACCATAGTTCCACTTAAATTATTAGTAAATCTTTGAAGTTCTGCTGCTGTCACATTTTGAAAAAAATATAAATGGAGTATTATTTCCAATGAAGACCAGAGAAGTCAAAGAAAAAAAATGACCATTTTGGAAAACAGGTATTGGTTCTGGTAATTTGGACATTTTTTATGCCTGGGATAGTCTTCTCTCTCCCTCCCCCCCATCAATTATCAAATGCACAGAGATACATTCTGATGCCTATATTTACGTGTCTGTGCATGTGAATATGTGTGTGTGTGTGTGTGTGTGTGTGTGTGTGTGTGTGTGTGTGTAAGGACTGTAGTCTGGAACTATCAGTGTAAAGAATTCCTGATGTGGAAATATCCAAACAGAAATGCAATTCAACATCTCATCTAGATATTAGATAATTGCCTGGGGAGTTGAAAGGTGGAGATTGTTTAGTTACTCAGCTAGGATACCTTAGACACAGGTGTGAACTCAAGGCCTCCTAACTCCAAAGTCAGTTCTCTGACTTTTTTCCCACAATCTATCTGTTATCAGGAGGTAGGAAGGCAACAAACATTTATTAAATTTTTATTGTTTCAAACATGGGGGGTGGGGTGGGGGGGAGAAGAATGAATAAATAAAAAAAGTGATGTAACAACCTCTAAGTTTGGGTTAAAAATACACTATCTGGGGATAAAAATACAATAATAAAGACAGTGGATGACCTCAGGGAACTTACATTCTAATGAAAGAGACAACACATAAAGGGTGTGGAAAAGTACTGGAACAATAAGACTTTAAAGAAGTAGATTCTTCCTCCTAGGAAGAAAGGAAGAGTTGATTTGATCATGATTTCATAAGTGGAGGGGAAATGAGTGGGAGAGAGTAAAGAGGGTACAACATGTTTGGCAAGGTTATTGGTGAGGCTGTCAAGAAAATAGTTGGACGACCAATGTGGTAAGTCATAGTGAATGAAGTGAAGCATAAATGGGATTGATCTAAAAAATAGTCAATCAGCTAAGACATTCTATAGATAAAAACATGGTTAAAACTCCAATACCTGGCTTCTGGTCCAGTTAGGTACAACTCATGTTACCATCTCTCCTAAGGAAGGAACATGAAAGAGCTAGCTAAATTCAATCCACAAGTGAAAGGAGTTACTCTTGGGAGATGGGTGCAATTAAAGAAAAGTCTGAAAAGGCAAAGAGAAGAACATTTTCTGTCTAGTGATTAGATTAGGGTTTAAGATGAGATCTGCTTAACATGTGAAGTGCCATCCTTGGGATAGATTTTTTTAATCAACAACAGTTCTCATTTAGTGCAAGAGTGAGCCAATGAACAGACTAATACTACTGACTGACATTGTAGTCCATTCATCTGCTTAAGTTGCCTGAAAATTTCAGCCACCAGTGAAGGATTACTATTGATTTTTAGACTGTCTTAGTTAAATATCTGATATACTGTACTCTTATTCTCCTCACCAAACCTCTTTCTTTCCCCACCTCTGCCAGTGTTGCTGCTATGAAAATAAAACCCACCTATTACTTTAGAAATCACACCTGGCAAATGATTAAAAATAAAAGACGAGGATTCATTATCTTTAACCATCAACTCTCAAAAAGAGCTATCTCCATCCCACCTCTCTCTTGTAGTGGTCCACCTGAAAATCCTGGTGCAATTAATTAAAACAGAGTAGATTGGAAGAAAATGAGAGCCATCTTTAGAAGGTTAGTCGGGCAAAGGAGTTTTCAAAGTTTTTTATTTTGACAGTTAACTAAATATATTATTAATTTGGACATTCTAATACATAACCTGCTTGGATCAGTTGGAATATAGTCAGGAATCTTGACTTCAGTCTCTGCTGTGTCACTGACTTGCTGTGTGACTATGAACAAATCATTTATCCAAATTGGACTATTCACTGTTGTCAATGTTCTCTCTTCATATTTCCCTTTTCTGCATTTATTTGTTATATATATATATATATATATATAATATTATATATGATTTCTTCAGCTCTAGATCTTTGAACCTACAATTACACTATGCATCAACTGAAGTTACTGCTATCATATCATTCAGTGTTTTCTTAGTACCTAAAGCAGACCACTTTAAAAAGACTATAGATTAAAATGTTATATGTAAACCTGCCTATATAAACTTTTTATCACAGGGTCAGTTTTATTCATAGATTTTATCTTTTCTATAATGTCTGGGACTAATAGAACATCACTCATTGAAAAAAATTCTCTTTGGTATATACTCTTGGAAACATTTATGTTTTAGGGTTATAGACATGAAGAATTGTGAACTCTGATTAGGTAGACAAGCTCTCAGTACACACTAACTAAAAGACAGGGGAATCTCATGAGGCAGGACAATAAAAGAAAGATGATAAAATATGGCAGCTGTGTCTATCAGGATTGATGGCTGTAGCAAAAAGAGAAATAGATAACACTACATTGGTAGTTGTAGTTGCCCTGCCAAGGAACCAAGCCTCCAATACAACCACTTCAGTCAGTTTCCCTAATGTTGTTATTTTGTCCTTCATTCTCGAAGAAGACCATTATATCAGAGATGCGATGCCATGAGTGAAGGGGTGCTGCGTAAGGTCACCAGTCTCACTTTTTTCCTCCAGAGCCACATGGGTCTAGTGGCTAGATATAAACCAGGATGACTGGAGATGGCTTTGGTTGTAAGGCAAGCAGGATTAAGAGACTTGCCCAAGATCACATAGCTAATAAGTGACAAGTATCTGAGGCTGGATTTGAACTCCCATTCTCCTGACTCTATCCACTACACCACCTAGCTGCACCTTGAATAAATTGCTGTGTACCTCTCCTGCTGTGTTGGATAACCAAAGGAGTTGATTAGAAACTAAGATTAGCATTTCTTTGTTTTTTCAATTACACGCAAGCATAATTTTTAGCATTTATCCTTTTTCAGGCTTTTGAGTTTCACATTTTTCTTCTACCTCCCTCCCCTCTCCCTATGTCTGAAAATAATCTGATATAGGTTGTAAATGTACAGTGATATTTAACACAATTCCATATCAGACATAATGTGTAAGAAGATTAGAACCAAGGAGCAAAAAGGTCATCAAAGAGAAAGAAAAAACATAAAAGAAAATTTAAAAAGTGAGCATAGTATGCTTTGCTCTGCATTCAGACTTCACTCCCCCACCCCCACCAGATGTGTATAGCATTTTCCATAACAAATTTGTCAGAATTCTCCTTGATTACTAAACTGTTCAGAGGAGCTGCATCCATCATAGTTGATCATCTAACAGTGTTGCTGTTAATGTGTAGTGTTCTCCTTGTTCTGTTCACTTCATTCTGCATCAGTTCATTCAAGTCTTTTCAGACTATTCTAAAAGTCTGACCACTCATGATTTCTTACAAAACAATAGTTTTTCTTAGCATTCATATATTGTTCAGCCATTAAATTGATGGGCATTCTCTTAATTTCCAGTTCTTTGCCACAACAAAAGTGAGGTACTATATATATATATATATATATATATATATATATATATATATATATATATATATGTTTGTATATGGGCCTTTTTCCCTTTTTGATGATCTCTTTAGGCTATAGATTAGTGGTGGTGGTATTGCTGGATCAAAGGGAATGAATGCACAGTTTTACTGCCCTTTGGGCAAAGTTCCAAATTGTTCTCCAGAATGGTTGTATCAGTTCATAATATCACCAGCAGTGCATTAGTGTCTCAGTTTTTCCACATTCTCTTCAATATTGATCATTTTCCTTTTTTTGTCATTTTACTCAATCTGGTATGTGTAAGGTAGAAATTTAGATGTTTTAATTTGCATTTCTTTAATAATTTGGAGGTTTTTTCACATATATATCTAGCAATAGTTTTAGTTTCTTCATCTGAAAACTGCTTGTTCATATACTTTGACCATTTATAATTGGGGAATGACTTGTATTTTTATACATTCAACTCAGTTCTCTATATAATTTAGAAACATTAGCTATGAAAAATTGTTTTCCAACTTTCTGCATTCCTTCTAATCTTGGTTGCATTGGTTTTAATTGTTCAAAACGTTTTTTTCCTTTCCCTCCAACCTATCTTTCCCCTATTTGAATTTTCCTTTCTGCTTTCCCCTTATCCTCATTGATATTTTGCTTCTGACTGTTACCTGCATCACACTGTCCCTTCCCCTTTTTTCTAACAATCATTAGCAGTTGCCTCTCAGGTGTTCTATCAACTTAACTCTTTAATGGCACTGGTAACACAATGGTAATTTAGATGGGTACTCCCCCAATGCCCTCCCCTTACTTTTCTACTGGGTTTGAAACTTTTGAGAATAGTATGGTTTAAATTAATTAATTCAAGGGAAGTCAAATCAAGAAGTATTTATTCAAAACATACCATTCATAACACCAAGGATATAAAAAAGGCAAAAAAAAAAATCCAACAATAATGACAACAAACAAACAACTCAGTCTCTGCTTTTATGGAACTCAGAATGTAATGGATAAATCCCTTCATGATGATGATATTCTTCTATATTAGTGGGAGAGTTAATAAATTAGAAACAGAAACAGATTAATTGCAAATCAAGGGCTACTACAATGCCTTAAGAGAGAAAATTCCCTTTTTCAATATTAACTTTGTTATTCAGTGTTATATAATAATACTTATTTGGAGGATAGATTTTGGTAGCTTCATGTAACTGTGCTAAACCCAAAAGTAATTAATGAGGTTAATAATAATAATGGAAGGAATGAATTTCTGAGATATGAACAGAAACAGAGATGTCATGGAAAGAAAACTGGATTCAGCTCTTTGTAAATTTAGGCAAGTCACATAATTATTTTGGACCTCAATATTATCTTCTTTAAAATGGATTAGGCTATCATGTGGTGTTTAAGGACTTCTTTGATTATATGATCCTATTACAGTGATAGATGATGATGATGATGATGATGATGACATTTTTCATGATCCAAAAGTACTTTTTTCTGGTTTCATAGTAATAATTCAAAGTCAGAACACAAGGTTTCACTCAACCTTTAAAAAAAGTCCTCCCTAGATGCACTTGAGAAGAGAGATTAGGCTTTACTTGTAATATTTGTTATCAGTTTTAAAATGATCACTTCAATATCCTTTTAAATAACATGATTAAAATTGGAAAATAACATTTCAACTGGAATAGACTTAAGTCCACTGTGACTCTATTTTCAAGAGTTTTTCCGTGGTTACAAGCTTGTGTCATCAGTTAGCTTTCAACATTAGTTGAAGTTCCATGAAGTCCATTGTACAAGTACTTGCAGTATCTACATGAATATCACTGGATTACATTTTTTACCTGTTTTTCTCCCTCTCTGTTTTTTTCCCCTTTTAAAGATTCTTAAAGGGAAAATATGTGATCTCTATTTATATTTAACTATAACATCATATTGAGTATAATGTTTTCCATAACATAATTTTAGCAAGACAAATAAGTACAGATTTAAAATTTTCTTCTTTGAATAACAATAAGCAGTTATATTCTAGTGAATGAAAGATGGTAATGATGGGAAGAATTCCCTCATAACTAACCACCTGTAGCTCTTAAACAGGTAGAAATAACTGAGTTAAAGTAGGATGCTATCTGAGACTTTATATTTCCCCAACAAGGACTTCACCCTTCTTGCCTGGCTTAATCCTATTCCCTCTCTTATTCCATCAAATTAGGGTTTTCTCTCTTGGAAGGTAGTCTTTGTAACCCTCAACTGAATCTGTCTTTATAAAACATGAACTGATGGTAGTCTTTGTGCCTGCTCAGTCACCAGGATTGTCTTAAGTCAGCAGTTAGGGATTGAAAGACAACAAATACCTCATGGGCAAGTAGGAGAAGGAGAAAAAATGAAAAAGAATATCTTTAATAGAATTCTTACTTTCAGTTTCATTAATCTCTCTGATTTTCAGAATTTCTAGTTTAGCATTTAATTGGAGATTTTTAATCTGTTATTTTTCTAGCTTTCTTAGTTGCATGCCCAATTCATTGATCTCTTTATTTTATTCAAGTAAGCATTTAGAGATATACGATTTCCCCTAAGTACTGCTTTGGCTGCATCCCATAAATTTTAGTATGTTTTCTCATTATTGTCATTCTCTTGGATGAAATTTTGTTTGTTTCTATAATTTGTTCCTCGACCCATCCATTTATCTATCTATCTATCTATCTATCTATCTATCTATCTATCTATCTATCTATTTATTTATTTATCTATTCATTCATCTATCTATCTATCTATCTATCTATCTATCTATCTATCTATCTATCTATCTATCTATTAGGTTTTTGCAAGGCAAATGGGGTTAAGTGGCTTGCCCAAGGCCACACAGCTAGGTAATTATTAAGTGTCTGAGACCGGATTTGAACCCAGGTACTCCTGACTCCAAGGCTGGTGCTTTATCCACTACGCCACCTAGCTGCCCCTATTTATTTTTTATTAAAGATTTTATTTATTTTGAGTTTTACAATGTTTCCCCTAATCTTACTTCCCTCCCCCACCCCCCACAGATCTGTCAGTCTTTACATTGTTTCCATGGTATACATTGATCCAAGTTGACTGTGATGAGAGAGAAATCATATCCTTAAGGAAGAACCATAAAGTATAAGAGATAGCAAGATAAGACAATAAGAAATCAGTTTTTCTCCTAAATTTAAGGTAACAGTCCTTTGTCTTTGTTCAAACTCCACAGTTCTTTCTCTGGATAAAGATGGTATTCTCTATCACAGAGAGCCCCAAATTGTTCCTGCCTTTTGCACTGATGGAATGAGCAAGTCCATCAAGGTTGGTCATCACCCCCATGTTGCTGTTAGGATGTATAGTGGTTTTCTGGTTCTGCTCATCTCACTCAGCATCAGTTCATGCAAATCCCTCTTTGCTTCCCTGAATTCTCATCCCTCCTAGTTTCTAATAGAATAATAGTGTTCCATGACATACATATACCACAGTTTGCTAAGCCATTCCCCAATTGAAAGACATTTACTTAATTTCCAATTCTTTGCCACCACAAACAGGGCTGCTATGAATATTTTTGTACAAGTGATGTTTTTACCCTTTTTCATCATCTCTTCAGGGTATAGACCCAGTAATGGTATTGCTGGATCAAAGGGTATGCACATTTTTGTTGCCCTTTAGGCATAGTTTCAAATTTCTCTCCAGAAAGGCTGGATGAGTTCACAGCTCCACCAAAAATGTAATAGTGTCCCAGATTTCCCAAAACCCTTCCAACAATGATCATTATCCTTTCTGGTCATATTGGCCAGTCTGAGAGTTATTGAGGTGGTACCTCAGAAAAGCTTTAATTTGCATTTCCTAATAAGTAATGATTTAGAGCAATTTTTCATATGACTATGGATTGCTTTGATCTCATCTGTAAATTGCCTTTGCATGTCCTTTGACCATTGGTCAATTGGGGAATGGCTTTTTTTTTTTTAAATTTGACTCAGTTCTCTGTATATTTTAGAAATAAATCCTTTGTTCAGAAACATTAGTTGTAAAGATTGTTTCCCAGTTTACTACATTTCTTTTGATCTTTGTTACAGTGGTTTTGTCTGTGCAGAAGCTTTTTAATTTAATATAATCGAAATCATCTAGTTTGTTTTAGTGATGTTCTGCATCTCTTCCTTAGTCATAAACTGCTTCCCTTTCCATAGATCTGACAGGAAAACTAGTCCTTGATATTCTAATTTGCTTATAGTATTGTTTTTTATGTCTAAATCCTGTATCCATTTGGATCTTATCTTGGTATAGGGTGTGAGATGTTGATGACCCATTCATTTTCAAGGATTATTTAGTTTCTTTAGTATATTTTAGTGTATCTTTCATCCTTTTTTCTATGTAATTTTTATTGCATTATGATCTGATATACTATTTTTGCCTTTCTGCATTGATTGTAAGGTTTTGTTTTATGTCCTAATGCTTGGTAAATTTTTCTGTAAGTGTCATGTTCCACTGAGAAAAAGGCATATTCCTTTCTATACTCGTTCCATTTTCCCCCCCAGAAATCCATCATATCTAATTTTTCTAAAATTCTGTTTGGCTCTATAACTTTTTTGTTTATTTTTTTGGTTAGATTTATCTAATTCTGAGAGAGGTAGTCCCCTACTAATATAGTTTTGCTGTCCCTTTCTTCCTATAACTCACCTAAGGGCAGCTAGATGGCAGTGGGTAGAGCACTGGCTCTCAAATCAGGAGGACCTCAGTTCAAATATGACCTTAGACACTTACTAGCTGTATGACCTTGGGCAAATCATTTAACACTGACTGCTTTACATCCAGGGTCATCTCCAGTCATTCTAATTCATATCTGGCCATTTGATTCAGATGACTCAGGAAGATAATGTGAGGCTGATGACAGCCCAGTACCTCCTCTACTCAAATCCAATTCATGAGCTCCCTGATTTCATGATCTTTACAAGTGAAGGACAAAATAAAATATATATATATATATATAATATATATATATATTATATATATATATATAAAACTCACTTAAGTTCTCTTCTAAGAATTTGGATTTCATACCACTTAGTGTTGAATATTTGACTATTTATTATTGATATTACTTCAATGTTTAAGATACCTTTTTAGAAAGATGTAGTTTTCTTCCTTATCTTGTTTAATTAGATTTATTTTTGCTTTTGCTTTTTGAGAACAGGATTGCTATGTTTGTTGTTTGTTGTTACTTCAGCTATAACATAATATATTCTGCCCCAGTCTTTTACCATTACACTGTATTTACTTCTCTCTGATTCAGATTTGTTTCTTGTAAATGAGATATTGTAAATTCTGATTTTTTTTTAGATCTCCTCTGCTTTCTCCTTCCCTTTTATGTGGAAAGTTCATCCCATTCACATTCACAGTTATGATAACTGACTTCCATCCTATTTACCCCACTGTTTATACTTTTCTCTCTCCTTTCACTTTTTCCCCTCCCTACCAGTGTTTTGCTTCTCACCACTACCTTCCTCAATCTGCTCTCCTTTCTGTCAGTCCCACACTTTCATTTTCCGCTTTTTCCTTCTACTTCTCTAAAAGATAAGATAAATTTCTGCATCCAACTGAATGTATATTCTATTCCCTCTTTGAGCCAAATCCAATGAAAGTAAGATTCAAGGAACACAAACTCACTCTTTACTCTTCAGGGAATGCAATCCACCTTATTCTGCCTCCCTCTTTCCTCTTTTCCCAGTATGATCATTTTTATACCCCTTGATTATTTTTATATCATCACATCAAAATCAATTTATATCCACACCCTCTGTCTATGTATACTTCTTCTAACTATCTTAATAGAGATATAGTTATTAAGAGTTACAAGCATCACCTTCATATGAGGGGATGCAAACAGTTCAATCTATTGAAACTTTTTTCTTCCTTATTTACCTTTTTACTCATCTCTCTTGAGTCTTGTATTTGAAGATTGAATTTTCTGTTCAGCTCTGTTTTTTTTCATTATGAAAGCTTGACTGTTCCTTATTTCATTTGAATATCCATCTTTCCTCCTAAAAATTATGCTAAATTTTGTTGGGTAATTGATTCTTGGTTTTGTCTCTCTCAATATCATATATATCAAGCCATCTGATCCTTGTGAAAGTGACTCCTTACTATTTGAATTATTTCTTTCTGACTGCATACAGTGTTTTCTCCTTGAGCTGACAATTATGGAATTTGGTTGCAATATCCCTCGGAGTTTTCATTTTGAGATCTCTTTCAGTAGGTTTTCAATGAATTCTTTAAGTGACTATTTCATTCTGTGGTCTAAAATATCAGGATAGATTTTCTTCATAAATTCTTGAAAGAGGGTGGCTAGGTGGTATAGTGGATTAAGCACTGGCCCTGGAGTC
Source organism: Macrotis lagotis (assembly GCF_037893015.1). Lineage (NCBI taxonomy): Eukaryota > Metazoa > Chordata > Mammalia > Peramelemorphia > Peramelidae > Macrotis > Macrotis lagotis. The sequence goes on from NC_133665.1 coordinate 36,735,870, forward strand.
AGGAGTACCTGGGTTCAAACCTGGTCTCAGACATTTAATAATTACCTAGCTGTGTGGCCTTGGGCAAGCCACTTAACCCCATTTGCCTTGCTAAAAAAACCCCTAAAAATTCTTGAAAGATGTCAAGGTTTTTTTTGTGACCATAGATTTCAGGTAGTAGAATAATTCTTAAATTGTCTCTTCTGGATCTATTTTCTAGGCAGTTCTTTTTCCAATGAAATATTTTTCATTTTCTTGTATTTTTCTCATTCCTGATTTTGTTGGGTTGATTCTTTTAAAAAATGTTTTATTTATTTATTTATTTTCACATTACTACAGAAATCTTGTTGTGATGGCAAACATATACTCTTCTCTGCACAAACCCCCCCCCCCCCCAAAGATTGAGAAACCTCAAGAAAAATGAAGTGAGAAGGGGAAAAAAGCATACTTCAGTCTATGTTAAGATACCAGTGGCTCTTTCTCTGGGATGGGTTTCATTCTTTATCATAAGTCCATCAGAGAAGTTGCTTCAATATTTTTTTTCACAGTTGCTACTGTTAACTGTATTTCCCTCCATTATTTTTCTCCCCACTCCAATTTATTCCATTCTCTCTCTCCTTTCACCCTGTCCCTCCTCAGAAGTGTTTTTTTCTGACTACTTTTTCCCTCTCTTCTATCACCTACACCCCCACTCCTTCCTGTTCTCCTCCCATCCCTTTCTTCTCTTTTTTCCTCTAGGGAAGACAGATTTCTATACCCTAATGACTGTGTATGCTATATTTCTCTGAATAATTTCTAATGATAATGAAGGCTCACTCATTCCCCCTCTCTCAAGGTTAATGGTGAGAGATGTTCCCCACTCTACCAGCAATATATCTTCCACTCCAATGCAAAAGTTTTTTCTTGACTCTTTTACAGAAAATATCTTAGTCCATTCTACCTCTCCTTTCCCTTTCCTCCAGTAGATTCCTTTTTTCACCTATTGTTTCCATCTTTATACTATATTATATCATTATATTCAGTTCCCTCCTGTTCCTTGTCTGTATAAGCTCCTTCTAACTGCTCTTATAAATGAGAAGGTTAATAAGAGTTATCAATATTTTCTTCCCATTCAAGAAAACACTCAGTTCAACATCATTAAATGACTCAAAATAAGCCCTTTCAATCCACTTTCACTATGCTTCACCTGAGTCCTGTACTTGAAGATCAAACTTTCTGTTCAATGCTGGGCAGTTGATTCTCAGCTGTAATCCAAGCTCTTTTGCCTTCTGGAATATCATATTCAAAGTCCTATGAGCCAGATTCTGTGTAATATTGACTGTAGCTGTGCTGTGGCTCTTTCCAATCCAAGTCTTGGTGGAATAGACCTTTCCCATGGATCTACCAAGTTGTCTTGGACTGGAAAATTGTTTCACTTGATCTTTCTGTGGTTCCACCTGTCAAGAATTTGGTTAGAGTCATCATTTTATGCATTTAGAGTTTTTTTGGGAAGAGCTTCTGGGAATTCCTGACTTCATGCCGTCATCTTGGTTCTGCCTCCCATTGAGTTGATTCTTAATGACTCAGCATTAGTGGGTTCCACTTGTCCAATGCTCATTTTTAAGGACTGACTTTTGGTTGACTTTTGAATATCCTTTTCCATTTGACCAATTATTTTTTAGGTTTTTGCAAGGCAAATGGGGTTAAGTGACTTGCCCAAGGCCACACAGCTAGGTAATTATTAAGTGTCTGAGGCCAGATTTGAACTCAGCTACTCCTTACTCCAGGGCTGGTGCTCTATCCACTGTACCACTTAGCCACCCTAATTTTCTTTTTAAAAATAATTTTCTTTGGTGGATTTTTTCCATTTGGCCAATTCTATTTTTAAAATAAATTTTCTTCAGTTAATTTTTATGCTTCCTTTTTCAATCTGTTGAACTCTTTTCCCCCCAAAATTCTCCTGCATAACTCATTTCTTTTCCAGCTTTTCTTCCATCTCTCTTACTTGATTTATTTAAATCCTTTTTGATCTCTTCCAAGAGGACTTTTTTGGGATTGAGACCAATTCATCTTCCCCTTTGAGATTTCACATGTAGGTATTTTCCTGCTGATGTTTCCATAGTAGCTTTCTATGGGCAGGTCTTTTTTAGTTTTTTGCTCATTTTTCAAATTTGAGCTCTGGTTCTGGGGCACAGGGGTCAGTGTCCTAAATTTCTGCTAGGACCTAGGGTTCTGAGTATTGGTTTTCCTACTGGTAGTTTTCCTAGTGGGTAGCCCAACCTAGCTGTACTTGTTGTGTCAAGGTTCCAAGGCCTTCAATTTTCCTTCTGTACTGAGGCTAGAGGTCTTGCAGCAGGACTGCTGAGCTAGGACCAAGAAGTTATATTTGCTTATCTGTACTGCATATAAGAGCCTCCCACTGGCTTTCCTGCACCAGATCTTCATCAGGCTGTGCTTTCCATTTATCCAAATGAGAAAGACTCTTCCTGAAGTCTTTCTAAGATATCCTTAGCAAGAAAATTACTTTACTCTGTCTTTTGTGGATTCTGTTACTCCAGGATCCCTGGAGTATTATTTCTAAGGGAAACTGGGAAGAGCTAAGGCAAATCCTTGGCTTCTTTCAGTCACTTTGGCTCTACTCCTCTGAAAAGAATATCCTTACATTCATTCATTCATTCATTCATTTATTCATTCATTTATTTATTTATTTAAAGCATGAAGCTCTTTGCATTATTTCTGTTGATTCTTACTGGAGTTCCAAGATATAGGTAACATCATGTATTACTCTATTTTTCAGATGATGATTTTGAAGGCCAGAAAACTCAAGGCTGTTATGTGCTATAATAGACCAGAGGATGAATCTTAAGTCATAAATACCTGAATTAAAAAATCCAGTTTGAGACACTTAATAGCTTTGTAACTAAGGGAAAATTACTTAGCTTGTCTATCTCAGTTTCCTCAACTATAAAATGAATATAATAGTACTTTCCTGCCAGGGTTGTTATGAGTATAAATTGCACAATATTCTGTAAACTTTAAAACTCTATATAAAGTCTATCATCATCATCATCATTTTTTTTGGTTTTTGTTTTTTGGCAAGGAAATGGGGTTAAGTGTCTTGTCCAAGGTCACACAGCTAGGTAATTATTAAATATATGAGGCTGGATTTGAATTCAGGTTCTCCCGACTCCAGGACTGATGTTTTTAGTGACCATCATCATCATTAATAAAATTATTGACTTTTCTATTTCTACATGAACAGTAATAAAAAGAGCAATCATATATACCTACTGACTCCTCCTTTAGAATATCTGCTTTTTGCTAGTAGGGGTAGTTTCATTTGTTGTGTTTGTAACCCAAGAAGTGCCTGGCATCTGGAAGAAACTTAATTATCACTTGTGTTTTTTTGATTGTTGGATAGATAAGTCACTCTACATGAAATAAGAGTGAGGATAAAACTAAATGGCAACAAAGATACAATAAAAATTGTATTGTATTGTATCCCCCCATATTACCAGAGAGGGGGAAAAAAAGTCCCTTTTAGTTACTATGCTATAGATGACCAGCAGATCTCTTTGAATGGTGAAAGAAGAAATTATGACATCTGTGTTTAACATGACAAAATCTAGACATGTTTCAATGCCTTGTGTCAAGTTTCTCAGTTGTCATAGTTATGGGGATATTATTTTGACATTTTGACATTGCATTGTGGCATGGTGACCCAGTGCCTCCAGCAGCCTGGAAGGGCAAGTTGACTGAGGTATATGGCACATTAAGGAAGCAATGAAAGTGGTTCATTACTGATGTGGGGAGTGAGAATAGACAAGAAAGAAGGAGACAAGATGAGAAATGAGAAATCATGATGCTGATTAACTATTCTGTTACTAATTTACTATGTGCATGGGGAAGTTAACCGAATAACTTACCAACTCACATTTATTCTTCCCCTAAAATCAAGATATAAGTGTACCTTATATATTTACTAGGGGAGGTGGAGTTTAGAGACAATGTTGACTGTCATTTGGAACTGAAAGGAACCCAAGACATGTATCATCCCGACCAAAGATTCTTAACATGGAGTTTGTGAAATAATTTTAAAATATTTTGATAATTGTTTTTAATTTAATGTGTTTCCTTTGTAATCCTATGTATTTTATTATATATGCTCAAAAACATTATTCTTAGAATGAGTTGAGAACTTTCTTCAGACCTGCAAAAGAGTACATGACACAAGAAATGTTAGAAACCCTTGATATAGTCTACCTCTTTCATTTTACACCTGTAGTTCTAAAGGTCAATTAAGTTTTAGTGACTTATCTAATCAATCAATTAGCACCTATTATGGCTAGGCACTATGGATAGATATAAGATATACAATGTATGGAGTACTGAACATAGAGTCAAGAATATCTTAGTTCAAATTTGGCCCTAGACACTCACAATCTATGTCTCTTACAATTCTTAATAGTTTTCTCGTTTAGCGCCCTCCCAAAGTTGTTATGAGAATAAAATATTATTATAAAACACTTTTCAAACTTTAAAACATTGTATTAAAATACATTATTGTTACTGTTGATGATACTATCATTACAGAAAGTCAAAAGCACTTCTATAAGATTATATTTTAATTGAGGAGACAATATGTCCATGTGTAAGTGGCAAATACAAAATAGCAGGTAAAAAATATTCTTGATAGTCAAGGTTGGTGATGAATGAAAGGGAAACAAGAGCAGCTGAGACTCTAGAAAGGTTCCTATGAAATGCGGAACTTGAATTGAGTCTTGAAGGAAACCAGGAATTGTAAGGAACAGAAGTGAGAAGGCAGAATATTTCTGGCATTGGGAACAAGGAATATAAAAGTCAAAGATCACAGGGCTAATGAATATCAGTTCAGTGAAGGAAGATACCATTTACATAAAGAGCACTTTTTTATTACCATGTCAAAATGTCCTTGGTACTCAGCTATTTTAAAACTGCTGCTACACCTAGCAAAAAATGAGAAAGAGCTCTCATTTACTTTATGCTGGCTCTAATAGCAGAAGATTTTGTTTTCAAGATAATTTCATGAATTTGAATGAATATTGGATTACTCTCCAAAGCCATAGCTTTTCACTAAGTATCCTCTTAGCCTATCCCATGACCTTCCTGGCAAATCCTACCAGTCTCATATGGGAAAATGAAATCTCAGCACCTGCTCCAAACCTATTTTGTTTGATATTGCCTGAAACCAGAAGTAGTTTGGACTTGGGAAAGCAAAAAACTCCAGTGATATGCAAGCAGGCCAGTCTTATACTCTCCATCAATTTTGTAGATAGGGTAACAGTATAAAATCTTAAAACTTTTTACTTTCCCGATGGTCATCAGATGAAGGATTAATCAACTACCAATGATGGCAACCTCATGAAGAGGTTTGTTCTGAGATTAGCCACCAGGGGACAGAGAAGCACATTCTCCCACCAAATCAGCTCAGGGGAATTTAGTGTAGCTTGTGTTTTGATAGCCCCTGTTTGTTTTCTCAACAACCTGAAGAGCATGCTAATCGAGGATGTCATAGGAGAAGGGAAGGATAGGATTAAATAACAGGGAAGGTCTTTAAAATGAAAGAATAGAGTAAGCTCCACAACTCTTTCCAAAGCCTAGCTATTTCCTCTGAAAAGCTGGGCTCCCTTTATTTGACAAAAGATGAGTAAAAGGAGTGGGGGAAGGGGGGAGATTTGGCCACCTTGGGTCCCTGCATTGCCAAATCCTTCTGAGACTTGAGAGTTTGCTGTGATAAATTGCTAGGTTCTTAATAATACCTTTTCATTTAACACACACACTGTATTATTATTTTTAAAGTGTCTGTGCTTATTTTTCCTTCGGAACAGGGAAACACTGCTTCTCAAGCACCACAACAAAAACAACAATAGCAGAAAAAAATGTCACTTGTGTAGAGTGCTACAATACAGTTTCAGCCAATGTGGAAGCATGGCAAAGGGCATGTTAGAAGTCAGGACAGACAGCTTAGATGATGAGTGAGGATTTGATTTGTCCATTCAGGCTAGCACCTAGATCTAATAATGGTGCTAGAAAAGGAAAAAAATAAAACTAAATTTTGTTGAAACTTCAAAAGACAAATTCAGTGCTAGAAGCACTATGAATTTAGTTTAATTCAATACAATAAACCTATTATGTGACTACCAGGTACTAAAGATGAAATAGTACCTGACTTTGAGGAGATAACATTTGACTTATTAGATTATAAATGTTATGAAAGAAGGAGCTATGTCTTTTGTATATGATTATTTATTGAAAAAAGTATGTGTTTAAAAAATTTATTGAATTTGGAAAGAACATTTGAAAAATTGGAAATAATAGTTGAAGGAATATTTATTTTATTTTTTGACTTGTCCCCACTGTGCCAAAGGTAGGGCTGGGATGGACCCCTCTATTATGTTCGATAAATAAACTGATGGACCACTTCAATCAAAGTCACTGTAGACAAGAAGGATAGAACAATCATAATTTGAGAATAGGAGTTTTTTTAGTTTTTTTTTACAATTCATTATTCATATTAATTCATTCTTTTTCTCTCTCTTCTGATTAATATTTTACTCATATTTTATGCTCTTCCAGAAACCTCCCCTCTTATTCTAGAACACATTGACTTCTCTAAATTGCTATTATATAGCACCTACTCATTTCAAAATTTAATCAGATATACAACAAACATCTATTAAGTGGCTTAAGTGGTTAAGTGGCTTGCCCAAGGCCACACAGCTAGATAATTATTAAGTATCTGAGGTCAGATTTGAACTCAGATACTCCTGACTCCAGGGTCGGTGCTCTATCCACTGCACCACCTAACCACCCCAAGAATAATAGTTCTTAAAAAATATCCACTGATGCTAAAGGTGGTATGGGGAAATATATATATATATATATATATATATATATATATATATATATGTGTGTGTGTGTGTGTGTGTGTACATATATGTACATTTGCAAATATAGATATGTAATTTATATCTGTATCTTTATTTTCTTTAACCTATAAGTGAAATTTAGTATTCCTTCAATTATTTAAAAGGATTATTCTAAGAAGGCTTCCAGATGTATCTTAAGGCTGCCAAAGGGATCCAGGACACACATAAAAAAAGGTTAAGAACTTTTGTGCTAGTACTCCAGTTCCAGATGGTGCCAAACCATTTTCCCAAATATACTCAGCAAGTCCATTCAACATGTGCTTCATAATGAAGCCTGCTACAACTATAGCAGAAAGGTCCAGGAGTTTTCTCAGGGAGAAAACTTCTTTTATCTGAGGCTTGAATGACTCAGAGGCAAGGCCTTCTGGTGAGAGATCCAAGGGAGAGAAGCAGAAGCTACTGACAATCAGGGGCTCGGTTTAACCAGTGTCGTCACAGGCTTTCACTGTGGTATCCAAGTCATAACATACAAAGGCTGACCCCAGCAGTATCTTCCGTTTCCCCTCATGGAAAGGTGCATTTCTTTGTAATGAGAGGTTGAGCAGTACTCAACTATTCTTTGAGGCAGTCGTAGAAATCAGCAGGCTCAGACATTAACAAGCTTAAAAGGCATTACCTGTCTCGTCTTACCAGGAGGTTTACACTGACTGTAGGGGTTTCACATCTCTCTTGTACTTTCATGAGGGAATTAGTTAAAATTGCTAAGGTGGAAAGTATTTGATTTAGATTAATTTGACTTTGCCAAGCAGCAGAGACTCATCACTCTGATTGGTTGTTCTACCCATACTGCCCTTAATGCTTTAAAGATACCCTCAGGGGGTGGGGAAAGCCTTCAGTTCAAAGCCTTGATGGATAGCCCACAATGGATTGTTATTTTCTTTTCAAAAACGTAGAAAAGTCCAGATGAATAAACTAGGAAAAAAGACATTCTACCAAGGGAGTGGTGTTCCTATAGAATCTGTGTGGGTATTGTTTCCTTCTTAATGTCAATGTCTAGATTGGGGGGGAAGGGAGATTCAAGAGAATCAAGTGGTAGGTTGGTGACCTACATTCATTCTTTTTTTCAACAATGTTCTATTGATACTTTTTGGGGAACATTAGGCTAGAATCACCACACATCCTCCCTTGTGACAAAGTACAGTTAAGCAAAGAAAATTAGTTTATTGACCTTGTGTGACACTATAACCTACATTCTACATTGGAGTAGAGTACCTGACCTAGAGTCAGGAAGACTCATCTTTTTGAGTTCAAATCTGGTCTCAGACACTTAGTAGCTGTGGAACCTTGGGCAATCCACTTAATCCTGTTTACCTCAGTTTCTTTATCTGCAAAATGAAGTGACAAAGGAAATAGAGAACCACTCTAGTATCTTTGCCAAGAAAACCTCAAATAGGGTCACAAAGAATGGGAGATGACTGGAAAACAACTGAAAGTCCACCTTCTTTGTGCTGAGAAAAGAGCTGCTTCTAGAATGGTGGTCATCCTATTTATCTCAATTAGTCAATTAATCAAAAAATCATTTATTAAGTGCTAACTCTGTGCAAAGCACTGTGTTAAGTGATAAGGATACAAAGAAAAGGATAAGCAGTCCCTGCTCTCAAGGTATTTACTTTCTAATTTGGGAGACATTGTGACAAAACTTGATGCATGCATGATATGTATAGAGTAGATGGGAGGTAATGTTATAGAAGAAGGCACTAATAGCTAAGGGAAGCAATAAAGAAATTTTGCAGAATGTGAGATTAGGAAGCTAATAGGCAGTGATGAGGACGGAGAGCACTCCAGGCCTGGGGAGGGGAACAGTGCAGTGTGTGAGAAAAAGCAAATAGGCCAGTGTAATGGGATTATAGAGCACAAGTGAAAAGTATAAGAACATTGATAGGAAAAGAAGAAACCAGATTATGAAGAGTTTTCAGTGATAAAAACAGGATGATATATTTGTTTCTGCAGGCAATAGGGGGCCACTGAAGTTTATTGAGCAGAGAGTAACATAGGCTGATTTGCACTTAAGGAAAATCATTTGGGCAGTATAGAAGACGATATATTGAAGAGGGAAGAAATTTGAGGGAAAGAGACCAATTAGAGGACTTTTGAATGAATGAATGCATGAAAAATCATTTATTTAAGCACTTTATATGTTGAGAGCACTGTGCTAAATGTTGAAAATACAAATATAAAAAAAGACAGTTCCTATTCTTCAATTAGTTCTCATCCTACCTGGGAAAGACAAAACATCAGCCCTGTTGTCCTTATGATACATTAGTATCTTTTCCATTAAAATACATATAAAGATATGTGAGTGTATACACACACACACATACACACACATATATCTTTCCATTGTATTTCTCATATATGTATCACACACACATATATGATTCAGAATGAGAGAGAGAGAGAGAGAGAGAGAGAGAGATATGAAAGTTGTGTCTGAAAAGTGCCACTACCCTTGGACTCTTGGGCTTATCTGCTTGTTGATGGCAGCTGAACAGTAAATGGTGTTGGTGGCTGTTTTGGGGGTGGGGCCCGACAAAGTCCCTTCTCCACAAGAGTTGCTTCCCTAAATGATGGATTTTAAGACAGTTCAGAAGCACTCAGTGGTCTAGAAGAAGGGAAAGTATTGTTATCCCTGTGACTTTGTTGCTATTGTTGCCATTGCTGTGGCAAAGGCCCTAGACCATCTCCACCAAGTATTCAAGCTCAAGCCCTCTAACTCCAAATCTAGCACCATTTCAAATGTAATTCACTTTTCTCATTCTCATTTTCATTTATTCCATCATTGTAATAATAATTTGTATTTATATAAGATCATTAAAGATTTACAGAATACTTCAAAACCCCCTCTATGTCTTGCTCAGGTAAATGTCAGAGCTGGGACTCAAATCCAGGTCTCTTGACTCATACGGGTAAAAGCATAAAGAATAATGCCTTCTAGGAATGCTTTCTTTTACTTCACAACAGTTCTCTTATATATTGTTCTCTAGGTTCTGCTTACTTATCTCTATATTAATTCATATACAGCATTTAAAGTTTCTCTCAATTATTCATAGTCACCATTTCTTATACTATAATACTATTCCATGGCAATTTTTTTTTCTGGTAATCCCAAAGTGATGAACTTCGATTTTTCTTCCAGGGTTTATTACCACAAGATGAGCTACTATGAAAATTTTGGTATATATGGAGTCTCTTTCAGGTTATCCAGTATTGGGAGTCTGATAAATTGCTTGACCCCAGTCAAGTCACTTGGCTTTATTCAGTCTTAGCTTGCTTTTCTATAAAATAAGGGTTTTAAGCACCATGTTTGCTAGGGAGTTCTAAGATTTTTTAAACAAGTAACTAAGTGGATCAGTGGATAAGAGCAATGAGCTTGTATTCAGGAAGACCCATCATTTGGTCTCAGATGCCAGCTGTGTGACCTTGGGCAAGTCACTTAATCTCTGTTTGCCCAGGAAGTAGTTAGATGGCTCAGTAGGTCTGGAGTCAAGAAGACCTGAGTTCAAATATGACCTCAGATAGTTTGTTAGTTCTGTGAACCTGGGCAGGTCACTTCATCTTGTTTTCTTCAGGTTACTCATCAATAAAATGAATTGAAGTAGGAAATGGCAAGCCACTCCAGTATATATGATGTAAAGACAAAAAAAAAATGAAATAGCCTGACCTCAAAAAGCTTAACATTTTATGGAGGGATACACATATACATATCTAATTTACACACACACAGACACACACACACACAAATACAAATTAGTTGGGGGATGGGGGGTATTAGCACACCGAGTAGGAGTAAGGAAAGATCTCTTGTTCAAAGTGGTATTTAGACTCTTTGAAGGTTTTTTAGAGGCAAGGCTAGGAAGGACTGCACTAAAGGCATGGGAAAGAATCTGTACAAAGATACAGAGACCAGAGATAGAGCAGCAAGAAAGCCAGTTTAGTTGGAGGGCCTGAAGGAGATTAATGTATAATAAACCTGGAAAAGTAGACTGGGGACAGGTTATGGTGGGCTTATCATCTCAGGGAGGAAGGAGGGGAGAAAGAGAATAATAGAATTTGGAATTCAAAACTTATTTTTAAATGTTAAAATATTTTAATATGTAATTGGGGGAAATAAAATATTATTTTAAAAAGTCAAATATAGGGGATTGTATTTCATCTCAGTGGTAACAGGGGACCACTGAAGTTTATTAAATAGAGAAGTGACTTGGTTAGACCTATGCTTTAGGAATATCACAATGGCAACTGTGTAAAGGGTATATTGAAAATAATTGTTAACAGTGAAGGACAGGCTATGTAAGTGATCAGATTACTTCTACAAATACATATGTACATATACACAAATATATACATTATATATATACATTCATTATAAATATAAACATATATTTAAATGTCTTGAAGTAGGTGCTATTTCCTGCCATAATTACATATTTTCAGTCCAAGGAAGAGAGATGGGTGTTTCTGAAATCCTGAGCAACAACTGGATCCATTTTTAGTGGTTTATACACATGTAATTAGCAGTTTAATTTCCTCTGTGGCAAAGTTAGCCCTAAGATTTCATTTGCTAACAAGCACAATTTTACTGCCAGAAACAGGACAGGAGCATCAGTTTTAGCTCGGCACTGCCCTCTGCTGTTTCCTACCAATTCACTCAGAGACAACTAGCAAAGCATCAGAATTGCAAATTGTAATTGGGTTGCATGGAAATTAATTGTCAGAGAAATGGGAAAATTTAACTCATTTAAAACCATACTTAATGAGGCTTGCTTTTTTTCCTGAACAAAAAAAATCATGAAAAATTATATTTCTAATAACTGCCTTCCCTCTAGTCGCCCAGATAACTCCCATTATCATATTAGCCTTGTAACAGGTTTCCTTTCACACTACTTAGTGCAATTATGGATTGCATTGACTGACTATATACAAGGCGCGACAGTACAGAACAAAATTGTTGCAGACAACAGGATCTAGCATCCCTGAAGCAGCAGGGTTATGTGCAATGTGTCTCATTCTTTCCAAGCTCAATTTTGGCTTTATATCACAATTGCTTTACAAAAATTATTCACTCCAAACTCCTTTTTTACCTAGCTCAAGCAAAATTTCTTCTTTTCCAAGAAAGCTACATCACCTGATGCTGAAGGAGAACAAGATTGACCAACAAGTTTGGAGATGTGTCCTGAAGACTCTAGCTAATGAGCTGACAGGTTGCTCGGGATTTTGAATGTTCTTTGTTCTGAGTGCCTGCTTCCAGGCTTCTCCTTTCATGATAATAGAAATGGCTGACAGTTGTATCACTCTTTTCATTCAATGCTCCCTGGAGGGCTTAACAAACTAATCACAAATTATATACCACGTGCAGAAATGGTGTCACCCCATCACAGAAGCACAGCTGTTGGGAATGGGAAGGGCTCAAAATCTCCAACAAGTCAAGAAAATAGAAAATATACTTTTAGTCAAAACTAGGGCAGACAGGTTTTGAAAATCTTTCCTGCAAAGTACACAGTTACTTCCCCCCACCTTGACAAAACCTACTTGGTTCATTGCTGTACTATATAGGGCAGAGTTGGTATCCATCAGTAAATAAAATATTCCTATTATTAGAATTTTTTTGTTATTAAAGACTGGATCTGTGATTGCATTGGTATAGGGAGTTGTCTGTAGGCATTGACAAGTAGAAGACTTACCTAAAATCAAAAAGGCAATATGTGCTAGATTCAGGAAAGACTTGACCCCAGGTCAAGAGTAACTTTTACCCTTTCTACCACACAAACCTTCATTTGTACATACTCTTAGGAAAATATCAGAAGATGATCCAAGTAGAATCATTAAAATATTTGATAGCAACTTCTCAAGAATTACACCTCTTGAATTTAGAGCAAAAAAAAAAAAGAGAAAAGAAAAGAAGTGACATTTCAATCACTAGCCCTTGACTGGTAAAAGGCATTAGGGATATTATGTCTTCCTAGAGTCCATGAATCCCTTCCAAATAAGTGGCCACTTCTTTTACAAAGAGAATAATGAAGAGATTAAAATATGGACCTGGAATGAAGCTGCTAGGGCCTGCAGGAAATATTCTCTGGCCCTGCTTGAAAGTGGATATTCCATTGTTGGAGACTTCATGTTCACATACAACATAGCTAAACAGGAAAACAAGATTGTTCTCTCTTTGTTGATATATCAATATGTCAAGGACCTATGATTTCATCAGTGTGGGAATTGCCTGTATAGAAAAATGACCACTAATCTGAAATTTATAAACTTAGAGAGTTGCCTAAGACTTGTTCTACTAGGTTTTGAAGTTGGCACTTGAACTCCAGTCGTCCTAGCTCCAAATCTAGGACTTTATCCATCATATCACACTACCTAAAAAAGTTGTGTCATGGAGGAATAAAAAAACAGATAAAATATATGGTATATATATATATATTAAGCACATTGATAAGAAAGTAGAATCATCAAGCAGAAATCACTGAATACAGAGAAGAGGTCTTGGGAGTTGTCCCTCTGTTTTGTTATGTTTTTGTTTTCTCTTGTAAATCACAATGATGACTTCCTGATAGTACTGAACCTAGGACACAAAGACACCACCCAAACCTTTAAAGCAAAGTTCCCCCTCAAAATACTATTTGCAAACAAGTATTTCTAATTTGGGTGGAAATGGAGCTCATTCTCTCATGATGTGACTCCCCATATATAAACACTTTTTTGAGGGAAAATGGAAGGTATAAAAGTCCTGGGTTCAAATTCAGATTCTATTAATTACAAACTTTGTGACTTAGAACAAATCTTTTGACCTTGGGGAGCTTCAGTTTCCTTATCCATGAAATCAGGAGGCTGGACAAGGTGCCGTCCAAAGTCTCTTTCAGTCCTAAATTTGTGATAGATTTTTTTTGCATGTGTGAAAGGAACAAAGGGAATCAATGAAGCAGATGAAAGAAGGAATGCATTCTAAGCATGTGGGACCTAATAAAAAGGTATAGTAATTGATTGGAGTATCATATATAAAGAAAAAAGTCAGTTTGGATTGTAGAGTGTAAGAGAGAGTAATATACTATGAGTCTGGAAAGGTAGGTTTGTAGGGTGGCTTTAAAGTCTAAATGAGGAGTTCAAATAGAGGCAGTAAAAAAGCATTGGAGCTGACTGAGCAGGGGAGATAAATGATCAGAACTATGTTGGATAAAAATTACTTTGGCAGCAATGTGTAGAATGGACTTTTGTTGAGAAGACTTGAGGCAGAGAAGTCAAGGAGGCTGTTTCCGTAGTCTAGATAAGAGATGAACTAAGGTACTAGCTGACTCACTGGAGAGAAGGGGTTGAATTGTGGGAGACATGGAAGTAGAAATGGTCAGATTCAGTAACTGTTGGGATAGGTGGGATGAAGAAGAGTGAGAAGTCAATGATAAAACCTCAGTAATAAACCTTATCTTCTCTCTATTTGGTACTAAATGTATCTGTGTATTAAAATATTATTTTTTTAGGGTTTTTGCAAGGCAATGGGGGGGTTAAGTGAATTGCTCAGGGTCACACAGCTAGGCAATTATTAAGTGTCTGAGGCTGGATTTGAACTCAGGTCCTTCTGACTCCAGGGCTGGTGCTCTATTCACTGCACCTAACTGCCCCCAATAAGTTTTTTTTTTAAATGAATACCTCATCTGTCTCTCATAAGTGACATTCTCTTCATATGTCTCTGGCCTCTGTTTTTTGGAGGAAAATAGCATAGCCAGTTAAACTAGAAGATCTCTAAGTCCACATCCATTTCTTTGATTCTGAATCTATGGATTTATAATGGTTAGACTTGGGATGTCTGAGAAAAATATTGAAATGAGAAAAAATTGTTTTTATTAGCTCCTAGTCTTTCATCTCCTTCCACTTAAAAGTGACATTCCACTTTATCAGTCACCATCAACCAGTTGGATGTTCTCTTTTCTATTATTAAAATCTTGTCCTAGAAAAGAATTAAAAAAAATCCCCACCAAACATCAATGACTCATAAGTGACTAACAGTTTAGTCATTACAGGCTTCTCCCGAATTTTATCAGAAGTAAATACCTTAACTTAAAAAGAATAGAATCCAAATGATAGATTTTCAATCATGGGTCAGAAAATTGGGATGGGAGTGTGGGGAGGAGATTTGGAAGCTTTAAGCAAGCCTTCTAAATACTTGGAAATTCTACTGTATGAAGTCTACTCTACATATATGCAAGGGTAATGCACCAATCCTCTATTCTTAACATATTCTTTGCCCATTAAAATAAGTTTAGATTCTTTTTCAAAGATCATTTTTCAGTATTTCATAATTTTATGTCCTTTTTTTCTGAACCATTCTCAGTTCCTTGACAGTTCTCTTAAAACAGTTCTTAATATTCTAATAAAGTCTTAAAATCTACTGAGAATTCTCAGAAGAATTTTTGTGGGCCTTTATATTCCCTACTACAATTAATCCAACCTAGTATGTATGGTATGTTTGCATTTTGTATGTTTTAAGTGCAGCAAGGTCTGAAGTCAGGAAGACTCATCTTTGTGAATTCAAATCGACCTTAGATGCTTAATGACTATTTGATCCCGGGCAATATACTTAACCTTGTTTTCCTCTACTTCCTCATCTAAAGAATAAGATGAAGAAAGACCTCTGACCTTCAAAGTTCTCATTCTGATGGCCTCCATTGCCCTCAGCTGATTGAAAGGGAGTCAGGTTTAGATCCCTGAATCCAGAGTGGCAAAGACAGGCACACAAGGCATCCAGTTGGGTAATGGAACTGAACCCAGAGAAGCCAGCGGGAGCCCAGAAGAGAATCTCTTTGTCAATCATCCTGTATATGGCAAGCCAACATTGTCCTAGTGTGAGATGAATCAAGCTCTAGAAAACAATACAGCAGAGCAGTACAGTGAATGGCAAGCTGGAATTGTCCTATTGTTAGAATTGTTGCCAATAATGTCTGAGAAAAATCCATCCAGTGACAGATTAGGGTGTATAAGGATCCTGCTGCTGGATGAGTACTGCTCAGCATTGGTGGTGCAGCATGGTTCCTCACTGACTCAGAAGTGTGATGGTTGCCAGATAGAACATGATAGTGTTTGCCTGGTGTTGATGAAGTTGCAAAACCAATTTAAGACCAAGAGACTCCTGCTGCAGCAGACCATCTTCATTAGTCCTGTTTCCTATAAATTGGGTAATGGGATGTAATGATTCTGGTAAACAAAGGCAAGTGAGAAGGATGACTTCCTCAGAATACCCCTCACTATAAAAAACTTAATTGTGTGATTCAAGTCTCCAATCATTTGGTTAGTTGGTGTGGTCCTCTTCAATACCAAAGGACTAGTAGTAACAGCAACAACAACTGCCACTACAAATGTCAATACCACCTAATATCATATTGTGTATTTTAAAAATAGCTATGTTTTTTTGATTGACATTTGATTTATGTTCTATTGTGGGCCCTCTATCCCCTTCCAATCTCTCTGATCCAATAGTTTCCAATATGTTATATGAAGGCATTATTTTTCAAACCCTAATTTATTATTCTGCAATTTTCCTTATTGAGTTACATTCTGACTGAATGATATTTCTAATTTAAGTATTATTTTAAAAACTTTTGAAAGGTTATTTTCAATTAGGTACCATCTGAAGGGCAATAATATAAAATATTATCATATTATAAACATCAAATATCAAAAGAAGCCTTAAGGTCTCTCACTGAAAAAGAGTAGTAACTACTGGCCTGAGCCCCGTAGGAAGCTAGAATATAGAAATATAGATTTCAAATTGTACAAGACCCCCTTATTTTAGAGATGAGGAAACTGAGACCCAGAGAAGTTAAGTCACATTTCCAAGGTCACCTAGGTACATAAAAAGTTGGTAGCTGAACTCCAGGTCTTCCAAATTCATCTCAATTTCTATACCCATGGGATATCCTGTAGGTGACTATTAGTCATTGATAAATACCCTTTGAGTGCAGTCTTTCAAAGTATAATATATCTCCCTATCTTGTTGAGGAGAATGTCATTTTGGATAAAATCAGCATCTAGACCCTTGCTAGAATCTAAAGAGATTAGAGCTATTGCTTTTCCCTTATCAACACGGCCTGTCACTCTAGCACAGAAGGAAACAAAAATTACTGTGGTGTAATTCAAACTTCAAAGTGTTGGTTGTGTTTTGGGATTGTGGTGGTATACTGACTATTTGATGTTTGTTCTAGTGCCTTTCAAGTTCAGTGAGTTTTTAGTTTAAACAAAATACATTGGGTTCATAAGGATTAACATTTTTCTTTTCTGGAAACTTTGGCACTACTTTTGGCCGTTTCTGTTTTCAGACCTCCTTTGATCAGTCAGTCAGCAAGCGTTTATTAAACTCCTACAATGAGTCAGGAACTATAATATATTCTGGGCATGCAAATATAACCCCTATTTTCTCAGTGAACTTGACAATTAACTTACTGAACTAGTGATGCCACAGTAACACATACTAATTATTTTGTTTTATCATCATCAAGCCTCATTCATTTGAATCCATTTATTCAGTTTTTTAAAGTGCTTTTCAGCAACATTCCTCCTATTTTCTAATTTAGCTTTCTATCTTTCCATTTCATCCAGGGTAGCTCTTTGGCCCATACTTTGGTACTTGATATTAACCCTATTGGTGGACTTTTCTAGTAAGAAAGTTTTTAAAATACTCAAGACCTTTGACTTCTTACTACCATCTGTTATTTGCATTCCTTCTTTTTTGGAGGGATACAAGTAATACCTTAGACTTTGATTCCATAAAAATTTTCTTTCCAGAAATCTAACTTACAAGATTATTCTTTCCTGCTGTTGTTTCCAATTCTCTATTATTTCCCTCTTTCCTTTACTTAGACCCTTAAATGCAATTGAATGATTTCTATTTTCATGATTTTTTTTCTTGATAGGAATAACAGAATATGGGGGATGAAAGGTCCACTTTCTAATGCCAATTCTCAAAGACTCTATCATTAACAATGGTCCAAAGAGGGTGGAATGAAAGAACATAGAGCCAACTATGAGACTATTCTGAGTTAGAGGCATAGGTATATACAAAAATCTATCTTCTCTCCCTAGAGTATTGTGCTCATGGCAAAGAAATTGTTAGCAATCTTTCTATTATTTGTCTATCTGAAGAGCAGGAGGTTTTATCAACAATCCTTGCTGAAATCAACATGTTACCTATTTGGGGAACAATGAAGGCAAAGGTTACTATGGGTACCTGAATTATAGACTGATACAGCTAAAATGGACCTTTTAAGTCGCCTAGTCTAGTTTTCTCATAACAGAAATAGAGTTTAGAGACAAAGGCTAATACCTTCTATTCCTTTGTCCAATCAAAAAAAAATCACTCCAATAAAAACAAACCACTGAATATGTGATAAAATGAACAATGGCAGAAGAAGTATTGCCTTCATTAGGTAAGATGAAGGGCAAGCAACTCTAATGCTCCCCCCCCCCCATTGGGTCCTGAGTTCCTTTGGGTATTTTAGTCATGATGGAGGGCCTGCTACCACACCCTATGTAGCTCCTGACAATGACTACTAAACCAGCTCCACCATAATTTTCTGATTATTATTTACGAGGTCAGTCATGAAGAATCATAAAACGTAAGTCTTAGAAGATTCTTCAGCTATCATCTAGTCCAATCTCTTTGTTTTACAGAGGAGAATACTGAGATATAGAGAGAAGCTAAGTGATTTCCCCAGGGTCACACAGACAATTAGTAGTAGGATCCTGTAGAGAGCTAAAGCACAACTGCTCATTATTCTCTATGTCCTAGGTGCACTCCCTCCTCACTTTCATTTCTTAGAGTTCTTACCTTCTCTTAAGGTGCTACCTCCGAAATGAGACCTTCCCTGATTTCCTCTTCCCATCCTAGTTGTTAATTTTCATTGCTTCTTGGAATTAATCTGTATATACTTATTTTTTACATAGATCTCTTTCTATCTATCTATCATCCATCTATCTATCATCTATCTATCTAATCTATCTGTCTATCTATCTAACTATCTATCTATCTATCTATCTATCTATCTATCTATCTATCTATCTATCTATCTATCTATCTTTCCTTTTTCTCACTTCCCTAATGCCTAATCCAGTGCTTTGCATCCTGCAGTGTTGAATCAATGTTTGTAAAATTGCATTATGCAGGGGCAGCTAGGTGGCAAAGTGGATAGAGCATCAGCCCTGGAGTCAGGAGTACCTGAGTTCAAATCTGGTCTCAGATGCTTAATAATTACCTAGCTGTATGGACTTGAGCAAGCCACCTAACCCTATTTGCCTTGCAAAATCCTAAAAAAATTGCATTATGCTAATATCAATATACTTCATATCCTGAAGAACATTCTAAAAATTATCTCTCCCCAACTCCCTTGAAACAATATTCTCTGGACTGATTAGGAATTTTCCATTAGAAATTTTTTAGATCTCAGATGCCATATCAAACCTTTTGAATTCTCTTTTCTTTTTTGATGTCTGAATGGTAAAAATACAAAGTATCTTCCCCCAATGTTCTGGGACTTTGAGCATCTCAACTAAGAGAAGACAACTCGCCAGATTGCCCCACAAGTTATAATCTCCCGAGAAGTAAATGCTTCCTGGGCCTTTATCCAATCCTCTTCTCAGATAAAAAAAGGCAAAGTGTATCAGACTAACTGGATTCCTTTAAGGCATTTCCTCATCATTCTGAAGGCTCTGACTTTGAACTCTATAAATGATGTCAGATGCCAAAAGTGACCTGCACTGCTCTCTTTCAAATTATTTGCAGTTTATGCTATACCTGAATTCCTCTTTTTTTCCAATAGACTCCTTTAGGAGTGTCACAAGGTTGGCAAGTTCAAAACTCCTAATGTCAAATGTCAACACATTGGAACTGAAGCAAATACAGACTCAAGGACCCAATATGCTTCATATTCTGAAGAGCATTCTAAAAATCATCTCTCCCTTGGAACAATATTCACTGGATTGATTAGGAATTTTCCATTGGAGATTTTTTAGATCTCAGATGCTATGTCAAACATTTTGAATTCTCTTTTCTTTTTGATGTCTAAATGACAAAGACCCAAGCAGATTTATTTTTTTTAAATTTGCATTTTCCATTCTTAATGGCACAATTATCAAAGAAAATGTTTCAGATCAGTCAAGTCACGCATTTATAAATAGCACTGGATATTTAACTATAAGCAGAAAGCCAGTCTCTGCTCTTAAAGAGCTGAAAAGCCAATGGGGTGAGAAAACACATTAAAGGAAGCTGAAAGGGGAAGGAGGGAAGGGAAGAACCTATGTCAATGGACATGGTAAAGAAATACAGAAAGTCAGGTATGTAGCCTGGAAAAGAATGAAGCTATGGCTTTCCTGAAAATGGAGATTCTAGAAAGCACCTGTCAAACAGAGAAAGAGGCTACTGGAGAGGAGGGTGAAATGGACTTCTAGGATGAAAAGACCTCTGTGGCATGAGAAAGAAAGTATGGAGAATCAAGAGGGCATGCTAGAGAGAAATGAGGTACTACATTGGCTTTAATATAATATTGTATCAAGAGCTTGTGGATTGTGAATGACTGGTCCCTTGTAAGCAACACTGGAATGACTTGGGTTGCTTTGCATAACATCTGGAACAATCATATGAACATGTGGCACTTAAGTGCTTTTTGACTTGATGACAAAGACCCAAAGCATTTTCCTAAGCATGCCAGTTTTTTTTTTTTTTTTGACTGAACTAAGGAGTTAATTTGCTAATGTTTAGATTTTGGCATTTGTACATCACCTTAATTTGATTTGCAAGTATAAAGCTGTACCTCAATAATTCCCATTGCTTAAAGGATAAAATACAAACTCCTATATCCTGTTGTCCAAGACCCTTAACAACCTGGCTCCAACTTGAATTTCTGGATTCCTTCATATATTCCACTCAATTCTATCTACACTGGATGGTTGCTGGTTTTCCCAAACCTTGCCTTATGCTCTCCTGTCACTGTGCTTTATCACAAACCATCTGTTTACATTTCCACAGGTTGAACTCCTTTCTTACTTCAAAACCTAGTTTTAAAATGTAGGTGAGTGCATGGATTCTACTAAAAAAAGAGAAGGGAAGGGAAGAGAACTGGAAAAAGTTGAAAGATAGGAAATTATTTTGTTTTTATAAAAGAAAAATGAACATACTAGAAAGACTTTGATATGCTACCTAGGTAAGAGTACATTTTCTCTCAGCATTCATTTGGGCAGGACTGAGTAAACTTGGTAAGTCTTATAGGCTCAAAGGATGGAAGGTGGCATAGAAAGAAATTCCCTCCTCTCGCTATCCTCAGTGCCTGGTGCCAGCTACTGTGCTTAAGTTATGATGGGAGAGACTCCCTGGGGAATCTGAGTATTCTTGTGTTACACTGCTTGGAAGTCTCATTTTGGTTACTTCAGATATGTGAGCAGAAAAACACTTTTACTCAGCTCCCAACTGGGAACAACTGAGAACTGAATTTCCAAGAAATTTTTTATTTCCCCCTTCCTAAGAGAGAAAGATGAATTTCAGTCTTCTAATATTTTTACTTGGGTTGAATCAATGATCAGTGATCTTCTAGAAGAAGAAGGTGTGGTCTCTGTGGTCCATGTTAGATTCTAATTAATATCCCCATTTTATCTTTTATTTATAACAGTGAAATTCTTATTATGATAGTTTCTGTATTTAAAAATCAATCAATGCTTCCCGGAATGGAGAACGAGAAGGAAAGAGAGAATTTTATTTCAGTAGGATAGAGTTAGAGCCCTGAGAAAATTTTTTGGATATGCCACACAGATCCTTATTAATGAGATGAGTATTGCCATCCAGAGAAAGGTCAGAGTTAGAAGAAGAGGAGATTCAGTTCTCTGAGAGCAGAGAGAGCTTAATGGGTACTCTTTATAATTAAAGGTTTCATGACAGAAGGACATTTGATTGACAGCCAATGAAGGAGATATTTTATATATATATATATATATATATATGACTATATATACATATAAACATGTATATACATACACACAAAGTAGATACAAGGTAACATGATTGAGTGGGTGGCATTAGCATGGAGGAGGGGAAGGGGAACATGAAAGGTGACATGCATTGCACTTCAGCTGAGTGTGAAAAGAACCCAGTGGTTCCAAGAGTATTCACAAGGTGGAGGTGAGGGCAAAGAATATTCTAGGAATTGAAGACTAGAACAAAGACATGGAGATAAAAGATGGAAGGTTGTATGAGAAACAGCAAGAAGTTCAAATGGGCTTATCCATAGTGTGCTTAGAAGGAAATAAGGTATAATAAGATAAGAAAAGTAGGGTTCTAATGTCTAGGTTCTAACAAGCTTTAAATCAGAAACAGACATTTGGCCTTGATCCTAGAAGTTACTTAATCATTCAACAAGCATTTATTAGATGTTATTTTAAGTCAGGCACTGTGCTAAGCTATTGGGATACAAAGAAAGATAAAAAGGCAGTCTCTCTACTTTGAAAATACTCACAGTCTAAAGTAATATAGAGCCACAGAGTGGAAGATGGAAAGAGGAAACTCAGGCTTTAGGAAAATCACTTTGGCCCCACTTTTGGGGAGGACATGTGAGTGTAATGTTCTTAAGACAGAGTCAGGTAGGAAGTAATTATTGAAGCTCAAGAGAGAAATGGTGAGGTCATGAGTGAGTAGGGGTTTTATAAGTGGAGAGAAGGGGATATAAGGAATATTATAGAAATTAAAAAAAGATTTGATAACTTGTAAGTGAGAATGAGAAATGCTGAACGACACCAAGTTTGTGAATCTGAATGACTGGAAATCTGGTATAGAGAAAAGAAATAGAACATAAATAGAGGAAAAAGGGTGAGCTCGCTAAAAACCAAGAAAAGGAGTTTGGCAGAAAAAGAAATTGAGTTTTGGTTTTGATATTGAGTTTGAGAAGTCTACATACATTTATTTCCAAGTGTCCAATATAGTTTGTGATTTAGGAGAGATTAAGTGTTCAGAGGAGATCCTAGTCTAGAAATATAGATCAGATAATCTTCTGTATACTGATAATTAAACTTATTGAAACTGTTGACAAAATTAAAGTGAGAGAACATAGAGGCGGGGGAAGAGGGTCCATCACAGAACATGGAGGCTGACCCACAGCTACAGAATGTTACTTGAATTATGATTCACTAGGGAAGACTGAGGAGTGTATTGAAAAAGGCATATAGCCCATTAACTTGTAAATCTCCTTTTAACAGGAATTACATTCTTTTTTTTCTCCCTTGTATCTTTGGTTCTTAGAACAGTGCCTTGGACAAATAGGCATTTACCAAATCTTTGTTGATTTAATTTTGTGAAAATACTCAGTAAGTATTTTGGCAAGATCACAATCCCATCATGTTACCCTTACTCAATGGAGGGATTTTTTTTACCAGTCAATACAGTACACACAGTAATTCAAATGTAGCATATAAATACTTACTCATTTAAGTTGATCTAGAGTTGAAAGGGTCTTCAGAGGCCATCTACAAGCATTTTTTTGTAAATGAGGAAACTGAGAGCCAGGGAGATTAAATGATTTGCCACAGGTCCCATTTGATCCTACCTCCTCTCATGCCAAAGACATACTTTTTCCCTGTACCAATCCTTTCATCTTGTTCTGAGGATGAATTAATAAAGAGTCTCTAACTCACTGGCATAGTTTAGCCTGCTAATGAAGGAAACTGAAGACTGAGATTGTGAGTCCTGGCAGTGGACATCTCACGTTGACAGTCTTGGAATACTGACAGCTGGATGTCTCTCTCTATCTAGAGCTTGCCATGCCCAGTCCCTTTCTCCCTTGAATAATCATACCAGAAAAGTGACAAATCCCAGTGGCAGGTGGTACCCTTTAGATCTGAGGTTAAGTGATCAGAGCACATTATCTCCCCTCCCCACCTCCCCCAAATCACCTGCTCCTCACTGTGATGTGCCAGCAGCCACCTCTAAGCTCTTAACCATTTGGGCTGTTCAGAGAGGTTTTTTATTCCTTTTCAGTTCCTCACTAATTCCAGCTGGTTAGCAAGGTTGCTTCCCCCTCTTCTTTGAGTCTTCTGACAACAATATCTATTAAATGGCTGTACCTCCACTTACATGAAATGTCCTCATTTCCCAGGTGGTAAAGAGGGTTAGCACAGACAGTATTCTAGCATCCACATCTGCTATATTCAACAGCTACAAAGATATTATGACTTAAACAAGCCTCTGGAATTTTTGCTATCCATGAATGAGAGAAGCTAGAGAAAGTAGCATGGACCATCATTTATTATTTAGCAGCATAGTTTTATTACTGTCACTTCTGTTCTCCCACATTACAAAGTTTGCTTTATATCTGCCCTCCTGCAAGCATAACCCTTTTTTTAAAGAGATTGTTTTCCAGTTCTCTTTCTCCTTTCCATCAGGTCATGTGATCCTCTTTTACATCAGACCGCATTTATGACCTGACATGAGCTGCTGTGTAACTAAACCTGTTTGATAGAGGCAGCAGGCATGGTCCCCTGAGCCTTGGACACATTGCTAAGAATTAAGTTTGCACCTTATCCTACAGCCCTCACCCAAAACAAATTAGTGGTGATATTTTTGCAAAGTTTGATATCTTTCAGTTTTCTTTTTTTGATGACTGAACAAATAGGCAGAATTTAGAATATTTCTTCTGGACGCTTACTCCAGCTAGTTGCACCCTCCCTTCTTCCCCACAAAAAATCTTGTCTAATGGTTTATATGTAGGAATTTACTCTTCCAAGGAAAAGGTCCAATATCTTTGACTGCATGCATCCCCAGTAACAGCCTTTGACTCCAGACAAGTGAGAGAGAAAAGGAATGTCATTATAACTGCATTCAGGGATATTTCAATCGCTGCTGATTGCTCCTTCTCTTTAAAGTACAGATAATTTGCTGTGCAGATTTTGGAGTAGTGGGAATTGCACCCACATCTATTTTCCACCTTGGGATGTCTTTCCCTCCCCCTTGCATGTTGCTCTGACCCTGTTCTTCCTTTGAGGTTTTTGTGATTTTGTCAGACATACTCCCTTTCACCCTCACATTGTTATTGGATATTTAGACTCTATTGCTTTGATTTTTGCTCTTTTTGAACCTTTGCACAAGCTTATCCCATTCCTGAAAAATACTTAAGCCCTAAGACTGGAACAGAAAGACTTGAGTTTAAAACTTCCATGACCTAGAACAAACCATTTAAACACTATCTGACTCTGTTTCCTCAAATGTAAAATGGTAATAATAACAATAGCACCTTACCTCCTGGGGTTGTTGGGAGGATCAAATAAAATCATATTTTTGAAGTACTTAGCATAGGTCCTTGAACATAGAAGGTATTTAATAATTTTTTTCCTTTTCATCAATTCTACTTAGTCTCAGTTCAGGTATCATCTCCTATAGGAAACCATTCATGATCCCCTTAATTGACAATTGTCTCTTTCCTCTTTTTCATGTTATCATGTTATTCATAAGACTTTTAGCTAGAAGGACAGTAGAGATCATCTGCTCCACTGCTTTCACTTGACAAATGAAGAAGTACCAGAAGCATAGGGTGATTAAAGCATCTGCCCAAGATCACTAATAATTTAAAAAATATAACCCGACCAAGATTTGAACACTACTCAACTCTTTCCACTAGACCACAATGTTCTTGTCTATTTATCTTTGTTACATCCTCTCATTAGACAGTAAACTCCTTGAGGGAAGGTGCTGATGTTTTGGTTTTGATTTGTTTTTGGATCCTAGGACTTGGCATAGTACCTGGTACATAGAAAGGCAGAGATCAGGACTATCTGTATGATTTCATCATACACATCCCTAGCAAGGAAATTCTTTCTGTCTATTCAGGCTGCCATCTTTTCTGAAACTTCTGATTTTAGAGTTATGCTTGTGAAACTATCAAATTAAATGATTTGTCTAGGGCCATATAGGGAATGACTTTAAAGGTCCATTTTTGATACATATAGGTTGCAGAGTTGCTTAATTCAGTATGATTTTTCTCATATTGCCTCATTTAGTTTCTGAAAAATGGCACCAGTATAATTCAAACTACGCTGTGTAATTTATCCTTTTACTCATTTTCTTCCAGATTTAAATTTTATGTACATATTTTGCAAAGAAGAATCAGAACAAATCCATTGGGGTTTATAAACCAATGGGTATTATATTTGTTGAAACCCCTAAAACTGAAACATATTAGAAACAAGAGGGAGGGGAGAGAGATTTCATAGGATCAAGTGAGATTGAAAGACAAAGTCTATTTCAAGATGGATTACAGAAAAAGTCTCACAACCCTAAAAATGTCCCAATCTTGTCACTGGCCTACAGTCTCTCTACAATCTCCAATAACTTAACAGCTGGTGCTGGAGGCTTTGAACTGAGTTGTCACTGAAGTGGCAACCTTGCCTTTAGAGATCTAAAAAGAAATTACCCAATTAAGATGTAATGGCTCTCTAAACTTCCCAGGCTGTGAATGAGAGGAGACATATTTACTATCATAGAATGCCATAAAATTTTATCCAGTTATAGCAAATCAGGGGCTAAATTAGTCAGTGAGACTCTGATGAGGAAGATGGTATGGGCACATGTCTGCATGTGCTCCATGATTTATGGTCATGTTGGATGGTATTGTCAAATGAAATTTTACAATGACCTTCCCTGGGAAAAAAAGGAAGGAGTAAAGGATGGTATTGAAAGTTTTGAGGAGATTATTACTATGTCCTTATGTGAAAGAAAGATTGCAGAGTAAAACTGAACAAGAAAAAAATCAAGCACACACATGTACAGATGTGTGTGTGTATTTACAAATCTGTGTATATACACAGGAACACTTATTTTTCAGATTTCATGGTGTGTTAAATGATTTTGTCATGTCAGGAATTTTTAATCCCAATTTAATACAATCATACTTACCCAGGGATTTTCTTTTCTTTTTTTTTTAAATATAAATCCATGAAGAATGTAGTACTATGTAAAGAAAAATTCTGTATTTGTCCATGGGTCAAAGATGATTATAGGCAGATGGTCGAATTATTTCTCTCTCTCTCTCTCTCTCTCTCTCTCTCTCTCTCTCTCTCTCTCTCTCTCTCTCTCCCCCTCTCCCCCTTTCCCCACTTCCTTTTCTTTTTTCCTGCCTCTTTTATATGAACAATTTCATCTCCAAGCCTGTAAAGAGGAAGCTTTCAGTCTTTTGTTTTTGAAGAGAACAGGAGTACAATTTGGTATGAATACAGTGCATTCATGAATTCAAATCATAAATCATCTCTTTCAGTTTCTGTTCAGAGACAGCACAGAAAGCTTCACTCAGCCAAGACAGACAAAAACATTACCATCTAAAAGATAAAGGTAAAAAGAGACTTGACCAGTTTATTGTGTCCAGTGGAGTCAAAAGCAAATGTGTAAGACTTAGGGTAAAAAAAATTATTATTGTTAAAAACAATAATAATAATAATAATAATAATATGGTAGAAGAGAGAAGACAAAAGAAGTCTTCTAGATTACTAAAGAAACATGCATGCTCAATGTTTCTCTCCTAGGGGTTCAATATTTATCCAGTTCATGTTTTTATCAATGTAAAATGTTCATGCATGGCATCTCTTCTCACCATATCTATACCTTGTATTTGTGTGTGTGTGTGTGTGTGTGTGTGTGTGTGTGTGTGTGTGTGTGTGTGAGAGAGAGAGAGAGAGAGAGAGAGAGAGAGAGAGAGAGAGAGAGAGAGAAAGAGCTAACCATCAGGAAACTTCTCACTTGAATGCCTCCAACCCATAGGATATGACACATTCCAGAAAGGGCTAGCTACGGTTGTCAGCTTCTCCATGTCTTATAATCCTGCAAAGGAAATATATTTACGAGGCACTTATGCATGGCAGCTCTCATCTTCCTTAAAATATGTGTGAGGGACTGTTTCAGTGATTGAGCATCAAATGAGACCAGCTCTTTGAGTCATCTTCCAAGCAGGTGGCCATTTATATAGTGGACTCTAGAACGAAATGGGAAGGAAACCTGGGAACAGCCCTTGAGATCACACCTTGAATTTTTTTGTTTTGTTTTTTGTTTTGTAAGGAGATCCTATATTGGAAAAATAAAGCTGGTGGTATCTTTTAATTACCCAAATCTTTGGCGACTTCTTTTTTAATTTTAGAAAGGTTTTATTTATTTTGAGTTTTACAATTTCCCTCCGAATCTTACTTCCCCCCCGCCACAGAAGGCTGTTTGTTAGTTTTTACATCATTCCCAGAGTATGCATTGATCTAAGTTGAATGTGATGAGAGAGAAATCATATCCTTAAGGAAGAAACATATAGGATATGATATAGCAGAATTACATAATAAGATACCATTTAAAAAAATTAAAGGTAATAGTCTTTGCCTTTCTTCAAACTTCACATTTCTTTCTCAGTATACAAATGGCATTCTCCATCACAGTCTTTGGCAACTTCTACCAAACTTTCTTTAATATCTTAAAATAACAGCAATTTTAATAGTAATTAATTTTATTTTTTATAAAGGGTTTACTACTTCTCAAATCTTGAATTTCATCCTCAATGAGAGAAGCATCTAATAGGATAAGTGACTGAATGTGGACAAATGCCTTTCTAATGGCAGAGTTGGAGCTAGATGAGGATTTCTGAGTTCAGAGACCAGGACTGGGCCAGGGCTTTTTCTCCTCTACCATATTCAGGTGTTTTTCATGACCATCCCTGTTGTTTCTGTTTTAGGGAAATGGGAAGCCTCTAGTTGCTTTTCACTTAAGAGTCCTTAGATTTCATTAGGCATTAACAAGCACCTTCCAAATTAGCAAGGAGACAAAAAAAAAAACACTTAACAAGACTCAACAATTCACAGCAGTGTATTCTGAAATAACCTTGCTTCCATTCACTGAAGAGCAAGTGAAGTAAAAAAAGAGTTTTGCAGACCACCAGGGGGTACCAGAACAAGTGGACAACTTTGGTTTCTTTCAGAAATCCAACCTCCATCTCAGACTTCGTTCTTTCCTTAATTAAGCATCAGGAATTAATAATGGCAGAGTAAATGTACTAGTAGTGACAAGGAGATTTTTCTTTAAAATAGATGTTTAGAGCCTGAGTATTCTGTTTTCCCTGATTGGAAAAATCTCTGAGTGACCACACCATTATTTGTCATTGAATGGCTGGGAAAGATGAATAAGGGAGGAAGAGAGAATGAATTAGAACAAAAAAACATAAAGGGGCTAAATAAATGTCCAGTCAGACCTTTAGGGAAAGAAGACAAGGTCTCTGGCACGTTTTCTCATTTTAATATGTTAAAAAATAATCACAGTCAAAAATAGCATGAAATCATGCTTAAAAATGACATATTTTCCCTATAGAAATAACAGGACTTTTGTCATCACAAAGGCTTCATCTTCTAATTTTATTGGGTCTGCAGGCAGAGACTGGTGCATTTACCATAGTCCCACACTTATCCCACTGAGAAACAAAGTTCTGTTAAAAAAAGTAACTATTCAAGGAACTGTTCATTTGAGTAATTTAGGCTGCTCTTTTCTATGATCTGAAACTAAAGTCAATCTCTACTTGAGAGCTAGGTGGCATAGAGAATAGAATGCCAGAAGAGTTGCAGGTGAGTGAAAAATAACTGGAAATGGACAACAAACAGGTGAAACAATTTCTACATTTGTGAAATATTCATGTAACTTATCTTCTATTCAACTCCATTTAATTCTGAAAGCATTTATTAAAATCCTATGTTGTGTCAAGCATTATGTTTGGCACTGGAGGGCCACATAGTAAACATTTTTTTAAAAAAAAATCCTTCTCCTCAAGGTACTTCCAGTCTATTGAGAAGAAATAACAACTAGGCAGTTTACACCAAGTAAACACAAAGCAATTCAGAGTAGTAGTGACTAGAGGGATCAGGAAAAGCCTAATAAAGTTCCCAGGTTCTGAGTTGTATTTTGCAAGAAGTTATTGATTCTTGGGAAATAGAGGTGAAAAGGGAGTATATTGCCCTCTCTCTCTGGAATAATTCAGGTTTTTTAAAAATATTATTCACTGGAATAACATCTTTCCTGAGACACTAGTCAAATTCTGAGTTACTTCTAAGAAAATACTTCTAAGAAAGTGCGGTATTGAATAAAACAATTCTCATATTGTCATTTCTTTGGATAAACTACCATTTATTTTTTTAAACTCGAGTGATCTTGAGCTATTTTTAATGGTACAGACAAACAACTATACAATTAACAGTAAGTTTACTGCTTGCTGAAGCAATTTATATATTTGAGAGAGGTTGAGTTGATTTGTATAAACAGTACTTTTGGACAAAGTGGAATTTTTTTTTAATACTATGAGTTCATACCACACTAGCTAACTTTCTACGCATGTGTGACTAGTATGCCCATCGCCCACACTTGCACGCTCTCAGCACAATTTTGGTATGTACCATTTTTCTGCCCTGCTCAGTTAAAAGTTGGAAGGAGTGCAGCTGTAGAAAGCTATGGCTAGCACATTTTTTATGGGTAAAATTTATGGAGTAATGTATCTACTTTTAGCATGACTATTGTTAAGCCTGGAGATCAAGCAAAGTGACACTGAGTATATTGCTTTATCAATTGGATTCGTTCGAGTGAAAAATGCTGATCATGCCATGTCTATCCCTTGGGTGCAGAAACCTTACTTCACTGCTTGAATGGTCGATACATAAAAGTCAAATTCATTATAATTTGTAGCTTTTTTTTTTTCTTGAAGAAGCACGCAGTTCTCAGTACATCAATATCAACTCTTAAATCCACATCGGATGGAGAGGGTACAGCACAGTAATTCAATCTCTTTACACTTAATATGGTCAGGAAGGGAGAATGAAAACAGCCTCTTGTAAAATGATGGAAAAAACAGGATGCAATCATTCTGATGGAGCTGTGCAAAGGAGTCATTTTACACCATCGGTTACCAGGGCAACAAAATACAGTGAGCCCCATACATCTAACAGGTGACATTTTAGCTAAGAAATTGCTTCTTTGGTATTTTTTCTGTCTATGAAAAACAATGTTACCAGCGTTTTCACTTGTCATGTACTATAGGGCAACATACTCCTGCTGACAGACCCATAATGGAAAAATAGAGCAGTTAAATAGTATTACAGTCGAACTTTTGGGATACATGCTAATCTGCTCTTTAAAGAAACTTCAGACATTTTCAAACACCCTGGAGACTCAAGTGACTGGAAATTTCTATGTACATCTGTGCATGTGAGTTTGCGTCTAGACGAAGCGAGAGAAAAAAAAAACCTTGAAGAAAATGTCTCTTCTAATTTTATTTTTTCATTTAGAAAAATCCCAGTTATCTTTTCATTGAAATAATTACAGAAAATAGTTATATTCTTCCATTGGTATGTGTAGTAGAATTATTTTTCAATAAAAATTAAAAGTAGTAAAATAATAATATAATAATAATAATAGCTAGCATTTATATGGTGCTTTAAGGTTTATGAAATGCTTCAGAAATATTATACTTGTTCCTTCACATTTGGGAGATACATGTCATTTTTAATCCCCATTTTACAGATTGGGACACTGGAGTGAGTGTCTGCTTCCTTAGGGTCCCTCACGTAATGTGTCTGAGGCTGGGTTTGCACTTGTTTTCTTGGCTCTAGTCCAGAACTCTATCATCATGCCACTAAGTGCTTGTAAGAGTGTAACAAAACTATTGGTATTGTCTGTATGTGCACACGTGTGTGTGTGTGTGTGTGTGTGTGTGTGTGTGTGTGTGTGTGTGTTGGGAGTGGGCACAGAACAACTGATTGATTCTAATATCACTTTGGCATCCAGTTGTCATAGGTTGCTTAACCCAGAACTATATAGAACATAAGGCATATTCAGTGAAGATAAATCTTCTATCCTTGGAAGAATGAACATGCAGAGGATTGGAAGGAGAAAAACAATATTCTTAGAGGAGACAGTGAAATGAATATTTGAAGAATTAGGGAATAGAAGGTGAATTTAGGGGGCTCAGAAAGAGTAAAATATGATAAAGAAACTAAGTAAGTTCTAGTGAAAGAAATAGGGGTGAGGTCAGAATACAATGTTTCCGATAAAGCCTGAAACTTTTCTTTCTTCTGTGAACTCTGTTGAAAATCACATGTTTTAGTTACAAAATATATGTGACTAGGAGACTGTTAGTTATGATATGGAGGATTAGAGACAGTATGGAGCATATATAATACAAAAAGTGCCGACTATTCCAATCCTTCAGTAAAGAGTTAGAATTATGAGGAGCAGGGGGAGGGGGGCAGTTATAAGGCTGGGTGTTCAGGAAAGAAATGGAATCATCAAGCTAATGAGGGATAGTAGATGATACCAATGAAATTTGCTTTTATTTAAAGGATGGAATAGAGCTTTAAAAATAAAAGAAATAAGAATTTCTAACTATACCTGCTTATGTCTCACCTTTTATTTTAAATAGACAGTAGGATCTGATGGGTAGGATCTTTCCTATTTCTTAGGTTTAATCTTGGGGCAGAGTTTGTAAGAAGTTGTATTTCTACTTCTCAGGCCTGATTTCTGTGCTCTATTTTAAATGCTTCATTGAGGCAATAAGGCAAGGTCTATATCACTGTAAGGGAAAGTCACCACAAATTGTTATCTGTTAAGATGGACTTCCAAGTAATATTGAGCATATGGGTGAACTACAGACCTGGTGCAGGATTGAAAGGGATACATGAGACATAGCAGCCTGAGGTCAGAGAAGAGTCAACGAGAAAGCAGTGGTAAAAACTTGGGTATCCCAGAAATCCTAAGCCAGAGTTTAGCTATTTAACATTTTCCCATGGTACATGTTTCACAAGAGATGGGTTGTTCTTGTTTGAGTTAAAAAATAAAGAGAAAAAACTTTATAACTCTTTTCATTTCACATATCTAGAAATGAAAAGAAATGATTTTCAAGAATGCTTAGTCTCTACCAAGAACTTGAAGCAGTAAAGATATACCTTAAAAGGGAATTATTATTTAAGATGCACATGACTGGTATAAGTCAATCACCAAATACTCATTAAATACTTTCTCTGGTACAGTGCCAGTTACTGAAGGTATGAAGACAAAAATGGAGTAATATCTTAATCTTTAGAATTCTTGGAAAAATATATTTATGAACATATGCATATATATGTATATTTATGTATATAAACATATATAATTATATATAAAATAGATACAAAGTGATTTGAGGGGAATCAATGGAAGCCAAAAGAAATCAGGAAAGACTCCCTATAGGATAGAGATTTGCAGTCCCAACCTAGAGCAGACAAACTTGAAGGGAGAGAAGCTTGCTAAGGATGTACAAAAATTATTTGGTGAATAATTTTGCTATTCTATTTAAATTAATTGATTTCCTTTTTTATGCTACTATGCATGATAAATTCTAGAGTTCATTTTCTTTCATATTGAGTAGTAGATAAAGGAAGATTTACTGAAAGCTAAGAAGTACAAGACCCTGAATAAAGAAATGTTCTGTCTGTAGGAAGCTTTGAAGAAAATTAGTGGTACTTAAAATGGAGGTGAAGGAAGAGTGCATTTGTGTTTAAGTTAGCTAGAAAGGTTAGTGACTTTCAATCACTGATTTTTTGGTCATGCAAAACACATTTCCATATTAATTCATGTTGCAAAAGAAAATGCACAATGAAAGGAAGGAAGGAAGGTAGAATGAAAAAGAAAGAAAGAAAGAAAGAAAGAAAGAAAGAAAGAAAGAAAGAAAGAAAGAAAGAAAAAGGAAGAGGAAGAAAGGAAGGAAAAGAGGGAGGAAGGAAGGAGGGAGGAAGGAAGGAAGAAAGGAAGGGAGAGAGGAAGGACGGAAGAAAGGAAGGGAGGGAAGGAGGAAGGAAGGAAGGAATGAAGGAAGGAAAGAAGAGGAAGGAAGGAAGAAAGGAAAGAAAAGAAAACGAAAAAGTATCCAACACTCACTGAATTCATCACTCTTTTCTTTGGAGGTGGATAGCATTTTTCATCATGAGTTTTTTGAATTGTACTGGATCACTGTCTTGATCAGAACAACAATCTTTCAAAATTGATCATTGTTACAATATTACTGCCAATGTGTACAATGTTCTTTTGGTTCTGTTCATTTTACTTATTATCATTTCATATGAAACTTCTAGGTTTTTTTGAAACCCTACTACTCACCATTTCTTGCAGCACAGTAGTATTTCATCATAATATAACACAATTTGTTCAACCATTCCCTGATTGATGGACATCCCTTCAATTTCCAGTTCCCTTGCCTTCACTAAAAGATCTGTTATAAATACTTTTGGACAAGTAGGTCCTTTCTCTTTTCTTTGATCTCTTTGGGATCTAAAAGTGGTATTATTGAATCAAAGGGTATTATTTACAATTTGATATCCCTTTGTGTGTAGTTCTAAATTGTTCTTTGTAATGATTGTACAAGTGTATAATTCTACCAACAATGCATTAGTGTATCTATTTTCCCACATATTTTTTAAAATTTGTCATTTTCTTGTCAGTTAATTTGATAAATGTGGGGTGATACCTCAGAGTTGTTTTAAAGTGCATTTTTCTAATCAGTGATTTAGAACATTTTTCTATGTGACTATTGAAAGCTTTTATTTCTTCTTCTTTTGAAAACTGCCTATTAATTTCCTTTGACTATTAATTGGTCAATGGTTCTTATTTTTATAAATTTATATCTGAAAGTACCTACTGTGAATTACCCCTCCCCTAGTTTCTAGTCAAGTAGTAATTCTTAAAGTCTTAAGTTCTCAGAATAATGTTTTTAAAAGCACAAAATAAAATATGTGTAATTACAAAGGTAATTACAAAACAAATATTGTTATCAGTATTTTAAAAATAAATTCAAAATTATTGTACCCATGGACCCCAGGTTGTGAACTCATCTTTTAGAAGGACAAATTTTTAATGATATAATCTCAATCTCATTCTCAAACAGAAATGCCATTTCATTAGAAATAACTTCTAACTGGCATTTAAAGTAGGAACTGGTTGAATAAAATTTGTAAACAGCGGTCTGCAGGTCACAATATTCTCATCTATTAATACCGAAGTACAATTTATCTCACAGGATTTGGGGAGGAGTTATAGTCTCTAAAAATAAAACTTGATTTTATATTGAAACATTCTTCAAATTCCTATTTTAGATCTCATTATGTCATGGAAGTGACCTTAGATCCTTAAAAGCTATACCAGTCTAGTACATTCTTTGGCAAGTTGTATATTTTACAAATTTTGTTTCTGGAACTTTCTAGAAAGCTCCAAAAATAGAAGGAGTATACTTTTCCAAAATCAACCTAGGTAAATAAAGAGAAGCTTATCATAAGTACATGGATCACTAGATGATAGATTATCAAGACAGTTCACAAAATCCAATTTACAATAAGATTCATTTCTACAGTATCACAAAAGAAAGAAAGATATTTCAAAGACTCTTTGGAAAGTTAAGTAGGGAAGTTGACAGAGTTTTTATCTGTACTCCAAAGCAAAAAAGAAATAGCATTTCCTATTATCTTTGGACATTTCATCAGGCAGTGCTCATGACAAAAAGAAACAAAACAGGTCAGTGAAGATAATTGTAGTTTAAAAGCTAACATCTATTGTAAAACTTGAAGGTGGAGATAAGAACTTGATATGATTCTGTAAGTCAAGTCAACTTATCTTTGAAGATCAATATCAGTGTGGAAAGGAAGTAATAAAGAATGTCAGTATATGTAAGTTAGGTAGCTAGATATAGGTCTAAATAGAGGTATAGCTACAATTATATGTTTATATGTGTATATGTAAAAAATTGTGTAGAGTCAAGAAATAAATGAGATCAAATCTTTTGATAACTTAGAAATCTTTTGCCTATGCTTCTGTATAGAAATGGAATACTTTTTTCCAATATATAATGAGAACTCATCACAAGAAAAAATCAGCTAGATGCTACAATGGATAGAGTACCAGACCTGAGGTAAGGAAGATTCATCTTCCTGACTTCAAAATTGGCCTCAAATTCTTTCTAGTTGTGTGACTAAGGCATTTAATTCTGTTTGCCTCAGTTTCCTCAGCTGTAAAATGAGTTGGAGATGGAAATGGTAAACCACTCCAGTATCATTGCCAAGAAAACCCCAAATGGGGTACTGAAGAGTGCTGGGAAGTAATGTGGTGAGTTCTCCTCCATACACTCCTCCAAACAGATTCAGAAAATATACCAGACAGAATGTTGTTGGAATTATTCAGAAAAAGTCACTTCTCCATTCCAAGCAGGCTTAGTAAGATAAGGAGATTTGTGGACATTGGAAATAAAGTCAAGTCAGGAACACATTGGGCAAAGCACTTTGTCATCTTGGAAGAGACTGCTCACCCACAGCTCTACTGGGATCTGTTAGACAAAGAATGATATTCTGCTAGAGATGAGAACAGGTGCAAACTAGCAACTTTGCCACCCCACTTTCACTTTCAAGGCATCAACCTAGGGCACTTTGAGGTGCGAATCTGCTCAGGAGAGTGGCATCCTTCCTGAGCTTTATATGTTAAAAGGAAGAGGTTCAGAAAGATGTGTGGCTCAGAGCCCAGGTTCAGAGTAGGATCTTATTTGCAGCATCTAGCATAGACTACAAAAGAATATCAAAACATTTATCATAGGCCAAAGAGGAATTTACAATTCTATCACTTTGAACCAATAGAGTTTTTCAGCTAGTTGATGGGGCAGAATCTAGTAGCAATCTAATCTTACTCAGACTCAAATCCAAATCAGGAGCCTGTAGATCTCAGACCATAAGGGCAGAAACAATTTTGCCAAGTAGCAGACCACTCAGAGCACTGAAAATTTGCAAGTTTCTAGCCTATCCCTGGAATAATATAATGTTCAATACCCCAATAAAAAACATCAAGAGGACTAGCCCAGATTTTCCCTTTAGGAGTGTGCCAGAGCCCAGTCCTAAAAATCAAACCTGAAGTCATGAAATAATAATAGGTTGAAAGAATTATTATTAACTATTCTGGCATCAGGGAATCTCAAGGCACAAATCCACAAGAAGAAAATGACTCAATAACTTATAGCAAAACACAGTTTAGGCACAAACTTAACTAAAATTCTTGGAAGAGATAAAGAAATTTTAATAATTAATTTAAAATATTTTTATAAAGCACTTGAAGAAAATAAATTGGAAAACAAAAAAAGTTTTGGAAGAAAGAATTGGAAAGGGATTAATAACTTGGCACAATAGGTACAAAATTTTGCCCAAGGAACAAATTCCCTGAAAATTGGAATGAACCAAATAGAAGCCAATGATTTCATAAGGCAGTAAGAAATAGTAAAATAAAGTCAATAGGCTGAAAAATTAAATAAAATTTAATGTAATGTAGCAAAAACAATTGTCTTGGAAAACAGATCAAGGAAAAACATTTAGAATTATTAGACAGTCTAAAGTAATTGACCAAACAAAAACCAAGCCTAGACATCTCATGTTAAGAAATCTTAAAAAGAAAACTGATCAGAACTCTTAGACCTAGAGGACAAAGTAGAAATAGAAAGAATCTCATGGTCATATCCTGAAATAAATTCCACAACAAAAATTCCTAAGAATATTATGTCAAAAAATCCATAACTTCAAAGTCAGAGAAGAAATACCCCAAGCAATCCGAAAGAAGCCAAGAATATTGGGCTTACATAATAATTTACTCGTCAAAATGGAGAATAATGTCATGGGAGAAAGAATACACCTTTAATGAAGTAAAGAAATATCAAGCATCCCTGATAGAAAGACTACAGGTGCAGAGATATTTTGAAGTTCAAACACAAGAGTGAAGGGAAACAAAAAGGTAAAGTTGAATGAATAATAATAAAAGATGAAACAAGGATAAAATTTACTTTCAAATATGGGAAGTGATATATTTGTCCCCTCTGAAACATATCATCATCAGAATTCATAGAGGAAATCCAATTAGATAAGGATTAGTAGTGGTTCAATTATGACTTGATGAACTTAAGAATAGAAAGAAAAGGAAAGGGGAATATACTGTGGAGGAAGGGAAATATTGAACAAGTTTTGGTAACAGGATGTAATAGAATAATATTGTGCAGTAGGTTTATCAGAGTAAAAACCAACCAGGATTTCAGAGGATTAATAATGAAGCATGCTACCTACTTTCTGATAGAGAGGTGACAAACTCAGAATGCAGAATGAGATAAATCTTTTTTTCAGTAGGACCAATATGGAAATTTACTTTGAATGATTATACATGTTTGTAATGTTTTCTTTTACTTAGGTTCTCTGTTGGGAATTGGGGGAAGTTGAGTTGTGAAAAAGAGAAGGAAGATTTTGCATGATCAAAATGAAAAAAATATTTTTTAAAAATACAAAAATCAGAAAAAAAGAAAGCATAATCTATTTGGGATCAGACATTAGATTAGAAGAAGGCCAAAGTTGAGAAGATATCACACATAATTGTAGGAACTTGAACTTGATCTATCCAAATTCTCTGCCATCCTGTGGGGAGGGGGACAGAACGGAAAATGGTAAAAAGAAAATATATTGAGTTGATTACTATCATTTCTTGTTAAGTATAACCAATCTGAACCAATTATCCCAAATGAGAGCCTAGTCACTTCTTTATCTAATGATTTCTTGAGTTCTTTTTCATTGCAGAGACATGAAAGCAATGTACATCACTAATTTATGATATAAATTCTCTTCTAAATCATGAAAGGGAAAGATTATGAGCAATATCACCAAACAAAATAGAGAAAAATGGTAGAAGCAAAAAGTTTACAGTGAGTCTACTGATGTAAGTAAGGTTAAACTGAGCTATATACTCCCAGAATTATACTTGGATGAAACTAGTAGAAGGATGATACAGACAAAAAATAAAGAAATATCTTTCGAAGTTTTTATTTACCCTAATAATTGAGTCTATAATGTGCTATATAAGGAAGTTGAAATTATTCTTAAGAAGATGAAGTTGGGGTGGCTAGATGGTGCAGTGGATAAAGCACCAGCCCTGGAGTCAGGAGTACCTGGGTTCAAATCTGGTTTCAGACACTTATAATTACCTAGCTGTGTGGCTTTGAGCAAGCCACTTAACCCCATTTGCCTTGCAAAAACCTTAAAAGAATAAAAAAAGTAAAAAAAAAAAGAAGATGAAGTTGGGAATAATGTCTATGCCAGACCAATTGTACACTAAGAAAATTGGTTCTGGAAGTAACATAATGGTGCAAATACTGGGTTTCTATTATATAACATATGTCAGGGAGAGAAAAAGAATGGAAAGTAATTTGGGGTAATCTTATTATCCAAAAATGGTGATGGAGCAAACCATAAGCAAATATGGAAACATATGCCTATATTCACAATTTTATAAAATCTTAGTGATAAAAAAAAGAATGAAGCAGGTTTATTTTGACAAAACAGTTCTCTGAAGCTGATCCACATAAACTTTGTGAAGACGGTGATCCTATCTTACATTGTTCATTTATCTCCAATGGCATTCTGCACAGTAATGACATATAGTAAACTGTCAATATGTATTTAATACTATTATCAACATAATAATCATTAATATCTTAATAAATAAAATATTATAATTAAGATGTACTTGTATATGCTGTTATATTTGCATCAGAGGAACTCTTGAGTTCTCTCTCTCTGAGTATCTATGATCTTATTATCTTTGAAAGAACCTTTTGATTTAGGTAGTTTGATTTTCTCTGTATCTATTTCATTTATGTAGGGAATCTCATCTGGTATGGAAGCTCCCTCTACCAATACAACTATTCTGTAATTTATGTTCTTAGAAAAATTACCTGATGCACTGAGAAGTAATTTGTTAGGATTATACATTAAATTCTAAAATGAATCTGGGCTTGAACCTCCTTAACTCCCAGGAGCCAGGCTCTATATGCTACTTTATCACACACTGCAGAACAAATATTGCAATAGTCATTCTAAAGATGAATAAACCGAGATCATGAAGATTAAGTAGTTTAGCTGACATTTTAAAATTTGGTAAGGTAAGCTAAGGAGCTACAAATACAATTCTGCTTTTTTGTGTCTATCCTAAAACTTATTAACCATAGTAGTGAAATATTCCCAAATATAGAAGGATCTGAAAGGTAGAGTTTAATATTAATGCAGCAAGTGAAGAAACCAATTTGCTATGTATTATTTTAGGATGTGGTGGTGTCTAATTTTTAAGTTTCCTCCTAATGTTAAATTCATTCCCTGAATTATCTGAAATTTTGTTAATTTAGTGGGCTTTAGCAGAGTTACCTCTAACCCTTCTCCCTCCCCACTGCTATCTGGAGGAAGTATTTATTTGATATTGGAAAACAATGGCAATATAGGTCTGTATTGTTTCCCTCTGATATCAATATTTAATTAATCATGAGTTAAAGATTCATTGACTATTTTCAGAAAGAGAGGGAAATTAGCCCAAACACTAAAGTAAAATTGTCCAGTAAGGAAATATTTTTTATATTGATTCCCTTAGCTACTCTTCATTGATGATAAGTTACACTCTACTACCATCTATCTGCTTGGCTCTATTGCTCAGGAGACTATGGTAGTTCCTTCTTCAGGGACAGAGGTATCCCATGGCTTAAAGTCACAGATATTGACAAGATGACTCTTGGTTTTAGGAAGACACTTGGATCAATTAAAAATATAAAAGTTTCCCAAAGATAACTTATTTGTGTTCAATTATGCTTCCTGTTCATTGTCATTATCATTAGTTTTCAGACTCTATCAAAGATTTTTTTGTACTAATGGAACAGAGCCATGGAGTTTCCAACCTGACAGGAAAAGAAGGAGGGCCAATTCTATGGTGAGAGTAAAGAAAAATCAATAGAAACCCCAGATACATCAAAATAAGGAGGCATGGAGGGGTTGGGACCTTCACCTATGATACTGCAATTCCTTGAAATTGTACTGAAGAACAAAGAAAAATGAAATATTAGAGCAAAGCAAATATTAAACAAATAAAGGAAGGAAAGAAACATTTATTAACCACCCACAGGTACTAGTTTACAAATATTATCTCATTTGAACCTCACAACAACCCTGAGAGGTAGGTGCAATTATTATTCCTTTTCAGAATAGAAGAAGCTAAGGCAAAATGACCTATGTTAAAGTGATTTTTCCAGGATCATGCAGATGGTGTCTGAAGTCAAATTTAAACTCAGGTCTTTGTAACTCTAAGCCCAGTGCTTTTTTCTCCACTGATCTGCCTAGCTGCTTCTGAACTTTTCAATCAGTTCAGAGAGATATTGCTGGCAAATTATACATGTTTTAGATGACTTATGACAGTACACAGTAGTGCATTGTAAATTGATGGCAACATATAAAACATGAAGGGAATGTCTGAATTCATCTATTAAAATTGCTCAAAGATTTTAGGAATAGATAATGCACAAAATGCCATTCAGGATCTAAGCAAGAATTGCCAGAAATACATCTTTCCTACCTTTCTCCTGTTCTCCTCCTCCTCCTCCTTCTCTCCTTCTCCTTCTCCTTCTCCTTCTCCTTCTCCTTCTCCTTCTCCTTCTCCTCCTCCTCCTCCTCCTCCTCCTCCTCCTCCTCCTCCTCCTCCTCCTCCTCCTTCTCCTTTTCCTCCTCTTCCTCCTCCTCCCCCTCCTCCTCTCCTCCTTTTTATTTGCTTGTTTGTGTCTTTCTTTCTTTTTTCTTCCTCCTTTTCCTCTTTCCTCTCCTTTATCATCACCTTAGTACCATAGCTAGTAACAATATTCCATTATTTTCTTATACCATGAATTGTTCAATCATTCTTAAATTGATGGGCATCACTTTGCTTCTGGTTCTTTGCTACAACAAAAATTTCTCCCTAGAAATTCCTTTAAAAATCTGCCTGAAAAATAGACAAAACATTCTTAAATTAAAAAATAAGATCAGATAAGTAAGCTAAGGGTAATGTGAACAAAAACAGGAAAGTCCAGTGTAATTTTTTATGCAAAGTTGAATGGGGGGTTATATTGTTGGCATCTAGAAAACCTAGATTTAAATCTGCCTTTGACATATATTGACTAAATGAGCTTGGTTGAATAATTAAACTTTCAGTGCAGCAAAAAACTCCAAAGAGAACTAAAAGTTTCAGAATAATTATGGATTCAAATTGATAGAGGGAATTTTCCCATAAGAAGTTCCTTAACCAATGAAATCACAAGAATAAATTGGTAGCACCTCTCATCGAAACAAAGATAAAAGATTAAAAAGATCCTGAATGGCATTTTGTGCATTATCTATTCCTAAAATCTTTGAGCAATTTTAATAGATGAATTCAGACATTCCCTTCATGTTTTAGATGTTGCCACCAATCGTACAATGCACTACTGTGTACTGTCATAAGTCATCTAAAACATGTGTAAACATATGCCCCGTCAGTCATTAAGAAGAAGGGTATAATTACACTTAAAAATGTGGCAAAGCATTTTGGAAGTAGCATATAATTTTCGAGAGCAGGAACTGTTATGAAACATATCTTTCCCCAAGTGTTTATACAGCCTGACATCTTCAGGTTTGTTCAAATCAAAAGTCCCACTGTGAACAAGCAGGCCTCAGACAAAGAAGGTAATTTGTTCTGTAGGTGCCACGTCAATGAGAGTGAGCAAGAAAGAGGGCAAGGCAGAAGCAGGCGTACCAAAGGGAGGAAGATACAGTGGAAATATGTGATATTTTGTTTCTGAAGAGGAATCAAGTATTGCATGAGATCCAGCCAAATTATACAAATC
The DNA here is from genome assembly GCF_037893015.1 of Macrotis lagotis. Classification (NCBI taxonomy): domain Eukaryota; kingdom Metazoa; phylum Chordata; class Mammalia; order Peramelemorphia; family Peramelidae; genus Macrotis; species Macrotis lagotis. The sequence goes on from NC_133665.1 coordinate 36,778,516, forward strand.
ATAGATGTTTGACTACAGTTTGATTTAATGGAATTAAGACCTTTTTTATGATGTAAAACTTTTAAACCAGTGATCTAGGCTAATTTCTCATTATTGGAATGGAGATTGTATAAGAGAAAAAAAAAAGATATCTTCAAATCACAGGGAGAATCCAAGATGGAAAGAAGGGAAGATTCTTTTACAGGTTTCTACTTCATGACAATCTATGACTTCAAGCTTGGAATTCAGAATCAGAAGATTTGTGTTCAAGAGTTTTTCGGCTGTCTATAGCAACATATCAAAGATCCAATTCTTATCTTTCTATATTATTTAGTCTTAGAGAATTATTAAAGACACAATGAGATTTAAATGACTTGGTCATGCTCATGCTGCAACATTTGAACATGTCTTGAGAACTTTATATACAATATTTTCCCGTATGATGAAAAATGAAGTTCCTTGGTTTCCAAGAGCTTGTTTTCTCAGAGAGAAATAATAATATCCAACATATCTATCTTAAAATATTATTGAGATTGTCAAATTACATGATATGTAGATATTGAAGTTGTTGTTCAGTCATGTCTGGTTCTTCATGATCTTGTAGACTATAGCACATTCAAACTGTCATTGTGGTCTTCTTGGCAAGGGGTGGTTTGCCATTTCCTTTCCAGTAGATTAAAACATACATAGACTAAGTGATTTGTCCAGTGTTGCAAAGCTACTAAATGTCTAAGGTCGAACTTGAACTCAGGTCTTTTTGATTCCAGGTTTAGTGCTCTGGGTGGGGGGGTCATCTCCAGTCATTCTGATTTCTGTTTTGCTGAAGAAAGTGAGGTTGATGACTTTGCACAGCACTCCCTCACTTAAATCCAGTTCACTTGCAAGTCATGGCACCATCTTCCTGATATCATGGTCCTTTTTGAGGACAAACAACTACAACCCAGTGTTCTATAGACACTAAGTCATCTTAATTCTTCTGGATAATTAGATAAAATATGGATAGTTATATAGTACATTGTAAGCAATAATGGCACTTTCCAAGTATTTAGCATTACTTTCACAATAAATAGTATCATAAAGAAAAAAAGCAAAATGTTGGTCATTATACCTTTCCTATATACAGCAGCATGTATATTATAAAATAATATGTAATATATAATAATAAGCATATATATATATATATATATATATATTTATAGCTAAGTACTGCAGTGGATAGAATGATGGCCTTGAAGTCAGAAACACTTGAATTCAAGTCCAACTTCAGACATTTCCTGGTTATATGACCCTGGGTATGTTATGTAACATTTCTTAGGCTCAGTTTCCTCATCTGTAAAAGCATTATTTGTCAGTATTGTTGTGAGGATAAAATGAAATGATATTTGTAAAATGCTTTGCAAACCTCAAAGAGTCACATAAATACTAGTTTTATTATTATTATTTCCAAAATTAAACTATTTGCAACTGTAGTTGGATCTTAGGATTTAGCACTTAGAGGTTAACTAATTTAGGATTTAGGACTTAGAGGTTAACTAATTTAGGATCTTAGAGGTTAACTAATACTCAAAGAGACTAAATGATTTGGTAAAAGTCATACAAATCCAAGTCCCCTGACTTCAAAATCCATTGTTTTTGTTCATTGCACTGTTGCTTTGCTCTATTAAAATAGAGATTTTAGAAGATAATTCTTGTTCTTTCTATTATTGCCACTAACCAAGTTTAACCCATCTGTCATTTTAAATAGATTTTTATTTATTGAGACTTTTTGTTTTTATGTAGCCTTACTGTCCCCCCTGTATTCCTTCCTTTTCACTTCTCAGTGAAGGAAAACAAGAGAAAATGAGAAAACCCCAGAAAATTTTGATAGAGATCTTGGAAAAAACCCTCTACCACTACATGTAATACCCCCCCCGCCCGTGGACCCTCACTCTTTTGCAACGGAATAGGAGGGGGACTGTCTTCTATCTTTTATCTTAGGTCACAACACTCATTTTCATCTGTTTTGTAATGTCACAAAACTAATTTTCATATATTTTGCAATTCTTTTCATTTACATTGTTGTGGTTATTGTGAATCTTATTTTCCTCTAGTTACTTCACTTTGTATTAGTTCAGGTAAATCTTCCCATGCTTCTTTGTATAATCTAGTTTTCTGAGACTGACTCATGCTTTTATTTATATTGAATCTCCTTACTGAGGATGCCTTCCTTCTTTCCTTCTCTCTACTTCTATAATGCAACTACCTTCCTTTTAGTTCTAGGTCAAGTACTGCCTTTTCTGCAAAATCCTCCTTCATCTTCACTACCCTAAAACTGTGAACAAGTAATATTGCCAGATTCTGTGCAGTACACAATATGATATAAAATATATAGTCTCTTCCTTCAAGAAAATGATGACATATCAACACATTTTGTAAATGCTAAGTATGGGGAAAATTATAATGCATCAATCCAAAAACACTGAGAGTACTGTAGGAATTCAGAGAAGGCCATTATTGACCTGACTACTCATGGATGAGGGTGGAGGTAGTCTATTCAATGAACTAAGGTCTCTCTCTACTTCATTCTTTCAATCCCATGAGAATATAATTAGAGAATATAGTCTATTTGTCATCCCTCACTGTAACCATGTGACCAGTCCATCTTCCTTTGAGAAGCAAGTCAACTCAAGTTCTGGTGTAGAAAGATTAAAAACAGAAAGCAATTAGTCTTCATTTTTCTGTCAAATGCCTTTAATCTATCACTAAAAGCTTCATCTATGCAAATTGAATCAGTATTAGGAGAATTAGCCTTTAAATTGGCTACAGAAATTACTCACAAACTTCCCCAGTGGAGTTTGGTTTCTATTATTCCCAAGCTTTTGGGCATTGAAATGGACTTTTGTCAATATACTGCTAACTTGGCTTCACTACTTTTTTCCACTGACTATATCTTGAATGTATATTTATTTATGTGTCAATTTCTTGCATCCATTCCTTCCTTTCTATCCCAATTCTATCCCATACCCTAGTTTATAATCTTTATTATCTCATTCTTACTCTTTTGGATCACCTTTCTTCCATCCAATACACCATGCCATCACAGTGGTCAATAGTTTCTGTTTCATGAGATTACCCAACCTCTCCTCAAACTCTTGAAGTGGCTTCCCAGGTTGAAAAAGGACCAAAGAATTATAGATCTAGACATAGAAGGGAAGTCAGGAATCTAATCCAACTCCATCGTTTTACATATGTGATAACTGAATTCCAGAGAGGTGGAATTAGAACTCAGACTTTCTGACCTGAGAGTCAGTGCTCTCCCCTGAAGTGTAACCTCTTTATTTTGGCAGGGAAGACAGTCCAGAATTTGACCTCAGTCTTCCCTTCCAACTCTTTCTTCCACCAAATATACACCAATTTCTTTTGTCAATCCAATCAATAGTCTCATCATTCCTTGAACCCCACCCCCCTATAGGATCTCTTGTTGTTTTTGCCTTGAACCATGCCATACCCTTCTTCTTTCTATCACTACTTATTAAAATCTGTAAGAAATTTTCCTGCAAGGCTCAGCTCACATGGCATGTCCCCAAAGGAAGTTTTATGATTATTATCTATCAAGTGTACTTGTAGACTATAAAAACTCACTCTCTCCCAACCACTCTCTCTTCTACAAATTCCCCCAATAAGGACATCATATCATTGATACAGTACTTACTACTACTACTACTACTACTGCTGCTGCTATTACTACTACTAGTATTACTACTACTACTACTAACATTTTTATAGCATTCACTATTTGGCAAGTACTATGATAAATGCTTTATAATTATCATCTAATTTATCCTCACAATCACACTGGGAGATCTATGATTATCCTCATTTTATGGATGAAGAAATTAAGCAAACAGAGGCTAAGTGACTTGCTCAGGGTCACACAGGTAGGAAGTGTCTCAGTACAGAATGTAATTCAGAACTTCTATACTCCAGGCCCAGCACTCTATCCACTGAACCAGTTGGATTCCTTAACATTTCTTAAATACCATGCTATATTGTGGCTATTATGTTATTTTTCCCATATTAGGTAGTTCTAAATAGATCACAGTTATATGAGGGGAAGGCAAAATGTTATATTATCTTTCCCATTTTAAGCTCTAGATACACACCTGCATTCAATGATTAGCATAATGTCTGGCACCTAGTAGACACTTAATAAATATTTAGTGGCCCACTGACCTGTATTTCACATAGTGATGAGCAAAGTTGTTCTTCAGTTATTTCAGTTGTAACTGACTCTTCATGAACCCATCTGAGTTTTCTTTGGCGAAAATATTGGAGCAGTTTGCTATTTTCTTTTCTAGTTCATTAAACAGAGGAGGAAACTGAGACAAACAGGATGACATCTGGAGAAAAAGATTTGAGGCAAGAGTATAATGGGATCAGTGAAATGGCAGCAAACTGGCTACTTTGTAAGGCCTTGAATGGCAGAATAAGGAAATGAATATTGATTAGGTAAGCTCATAAGAGATGATTGAGGAATATTTTTAAATGAAGGATAGGCTCTTATAGTTAGTAGGGACCTCAGAGATCATAAAGTTAAACCTGTACCTGTCCAAGAATCCCTTCTAGGTATTGCTGTCAAATGAATGAATAAATGATTGGCCAATGACATACTTTTCAAGTGATTTATTGGCCTCCATCTACATAAGACTGACTGTGGCTGAAAACGCTTATCCCAGAGTTAAAATCGAAAAGTCTCTTTATTAAAAATCAATGTCCAAACATCTACTTTGTACATGTGTTATACTGATGACACACACTAGCTGTTCCCCAGATATCCTCTTATGCTAGTTACATATTTTTTTTACTGGAAGAAATATAACCACTTCAGCCCATAGGAATGTGGGCTTTCATTCAACTAGAAAAGTGTGTTTTTTTAAATGAACTTAAATTTTCTTTCTAGGTAGGTTATTCTATGCCAATTTAGTACATTCTGGACTGAAAGCCTTTATATGCTAATTAATAAAAGCAAGAAACAATGTAGAGATTTCAATTAGGTCTTTCAAAAACCTGCTTCTTTGAGAGAGAATTTTTTGGAGGCTGATGTGAAAATGCCAGACTCTTACAGCTTCAATCCTCCCTGAAGAAAAGCCTGCTTGGAATAAGGAATTCACAGCTCCTTAGACTGTTTTGCTGGCACACACCGAGTGAGCTTCAAAATCAGCCTTGCAAAAATCATTTAGAAAGTTATGGAAGTGAAGCTTGACCCTATAATAGATCTTGAAAGAATGTTTGGCATCTCTGTGGTACCCTCAGTTTTCATTTCTCTCACAGGCATTTCTTCAGGTCCTAATATAACTACTCCTGGTACATTTGAATCATCAAATCAGAGAATATCAGAGTTGGCTATTTAGTCCAACCTATAACTGAAAAAGTAATCTTTTCCACATATCTAAGAAATGGTTAACTAGGTTTTGCTTGAAATCATCTATTCTACTTTTTTTTTAGGTTTTTGCAAGGCAATGGGGTTAAGTTGCTTGCCCAAGGCCACACAGCTAGGTAATTTTTAAGTGTCTGAGACCGGATTTGAACCTATGTACTCCTGACTCCAAGGCTGGTGCTTTATCCACTATGCCACCTAGCCGCCCCTGTTCTACTTTTGAATAACTATTTCTTAGGAAATTTATTCTGACCTAAAGTTGAAGTTTACCACCTTATCAATTCCTTGGATTCTATTTCTAGCTACTAGGATCAAACAGAACAGATCTATTTCTTCTTCCATGTGAGAGCCATTCATATACTTGAAAACAACTATAATGTCCTTTCTCACACTTCCTTTCTACTGCGCCACCCCCAACCCCAGACTAAACAACCACACAACCTCTTTCCTTCATCTAATCCTTATGTGGGGTAAAATCAGAGCCCTTTATCATGTGAATTGAGTTACTCTTGATTAAAAATTTGGCATATTGGGTAAGAAAAAGAGAAGTCGAAGATGAAGAAGCTGATAATATGGGTACTTGAAAGTATGGTGATATTCTCAATAAATGGGAGGGATTGGAGGAGAAAAGTTAATAAATCCTCTTTTGAACATATTGAGTATGAGAGATACTTATGGGACTGCCAATTCTAAATGTTTAAAGGGAATTGATGATGTGGGACTGAAGCTTAGGAGAAAGACTAGGACTAAATAAATAGATGTGGTAATCATCAGCATAATCATGATGATTGAACCTATGATATTGATAAGATTGTCAAGTGTTATTGTCCTTTTTAAAAGAGAATCAGTGGCATGAAGGATCGAAGTTTTAACTCGTGTATGAATTGCATTTATTTTTTTTTCCAGTTTTTGCAAGGCAATGGGGTTAAGTGGCTAGCCCAAGGCCATACAGCTAGGTAATTATTAAATGTCTGAGGCCAGATTTAAACTCAGGTACTCCTGACTCCAGTGCTGGTGCTCTACCACTGCACCACCTAGCCACCCCCTGAATTGCATTTAAGTGAGGCAGACTTGCACAAAGCCATTAGCCTCATTCTTTCTTCCAGATTGATCTGGCAAGACAAAAGTCAGGACAACTGAAGATTCAGTGGCATCCTGGCATCTTTAAATGTCTCACCAAGTTCTGTGTTCCACAATGCTTGCTTTAGATGCCTTCATGGCCTTTGGAATAAATTTTACTTATCTACCCATTCTGTCCAGAGAAGTCTTCATATTCTTGGGGTACATACCCCTCTAACTCACTGATGGGCTTGAGGTCTAATCAATTAAACTCAACCTAACTTGGTACATCTACTGAGAAGGTTTTACCAGGGTATAGCTGATGTACAGCATCTTAGAGCCACAGATGAGAACTGAGTGCCAGGTAGATACTAAAGGTGAGATAAGTAGCCCTGAAAGGGGCTCAAAAAGCTCTGACACAAGTGATGTTAGTCCTCTTTTAATATTCCATACCGCCCAAGTGAGCAATAAAAAGAAGGGGAAAAAAGAGGGCCAGGATAGGACATTAGGAACAACCTGGTTAATAGATGTGACATTGAAAATGTTTCATCAAAAGAACCTAAGGAGTGATTACAGAGGTAGGAAGAAAATAAGAGAAGATGTAGTTATGAAAACCTAAACAAAAAAGAGAGCATTTATATGGTCAACAGTATCAATATCTATAGAGAGATCAAGAAGAAAAGAGAATCAATAAAAGAACATTCAATTTGCCAATTAAGGGATCTTGGTTAGATTAAATGTAGTCTTTCTGTTGAATGTTGAAGTCAGAAGTAAGATTGCTCTTGAGGTATGTAGTTCAGAAGTGAGTACAAGATATAGAGACACCAGTTGTAGATTTTTTTTAATAGTTAAAAAGGGAAGGAATATAATATATATATCTATATATATATATATATATCTATATCTATATCCATATCTGGTATTCTAGTGGGCATAGAAGTATCTGGTGAGTGTGGGGGTTTTGGGCTTTGTTTTGTTTTAGTCTAAGGATTGAGGAGAATGATGTCTTTGTTGGAAGGAGAGCAGATAGGAAGAGACTGAAAATCATTGATAGTGCAGTCAGTCTACTAGAGGAAAAAAATGGGAGGAATGGGTTCAAAATACATACAAAGAGGATCAATTCATCTCTAAGGTATTGAATGAAAAAAGATATGGAAAGAGACATAGAGAGAGAGAGAGAGAGAGTTAAAAGCACATGAGAGGGGTGGCTAGGTGGTACAGTGGATAGAGCAGCAGCCCTGGATACAGGAAGACCTGAGTTCATTTTTGGCCTCAGACACTTAATAATTACCTAGCTGTATGACCTTGGGCAAGTCACTTAACCCCATTTGCCTTGAAAAAAACAAAACAAAACAAAAAATAGAAGCACTTGAGCAGAGAAGTGGGGGAGAAAAGCAATCTAAGCAATAAGCACCAGATCTTTGGTGACATTTGAAGTGAAGATATGTGGGACTTTTGATGAGAGAAGAAAAGGTTTTGAAATTCTAAGGAATCAATTATGGAGATGGAGTAGGATTGCTTTAATATAGTGTGGGTCTAGCTGAGATTATAAAAATTTCAACTTACGTAAGCATTGTTTTCAAGCTAGACAATGTCAAAGACAAACTAAAGTGTTACTTTTTATGGTATAAAAATGAAAGAGAAGAGAATGTTCATCAACTAGGGTATAAATTATGATCTGTTTCAATGTAATGGAATAGTAATACATTGTGAGGCATGAAAGTATTAAGAGTTCAGAAATACTTAGGAAGGCTTGTATGAACTGATGGAGGAGATAAGCAGAACCAGAAGAACAATTTACATAATGACTGCAATAATATGAAGGGGTTTGGGATTGGGACAAGAACACTGAAAGATATCAGAACTCTGATTGATTCAGTGATATATTATTGTTTTGAGGGACTGATAGTGAAACATATCTCCCTGATTTTGGCAGAAAGATTGTGTAGTATAGGCTCAAAATGAGGTATATGTTCTCAGAAATGGCTAATGTGATGACTTACTTTGCTAAACTCCTTTTTCTTGCCTAAAGGAAGAGTCTTTTTGAGATCAGTATCTGGAGTCATTGAGTAATAGTAGTATTTTTAAAAAGGATTGACATTAAAATGTTTCAGAGCTATGGAATATGATATAATATGTATGATATGGCATGATATGATGTGATGTGATAAAACATAACGTAACATAATGTAATATAATATGACATAATATAATACCTCATTTGACAGGCAATGAAGTTTGAGGGGCAAAGAGATGAAATGACATGCCCAAAGAAGCACAGGTGATAGCAGATTTGGGACTGGAAACCAGGTCTCCTGACTACTTGTCTGCTATTGTTTCCACTATTCCAAATTGATTTCCCAGATTAAAATGGATCTGTTCTTTTTTTTTTTTGGAAACATGTTGAAAAGGTTGTGACATCCCATATAGAGTGATATGGATATTTGCTTCTATGATAAATGAAATCAATAGTTAAAATCCAGACTGTCCTGACTGTCAATAGAGATTTTCTACAGAACGCCATTACCACATTTCTAGCCAAAAGTCTCTTTGGCTGGGTTGGCCAATCCTAGATCTGGCTTCTAGACAGAAGAAACAGTTTGGAGAATTGGGGAAGACAGATTTTTTCCCCCCTAGGAGAGATTTAATGGTGTGAAATAACTTGGTATTACATATCCAATCACAGAAGGTCCTTGGAGCTGATATATTGGCACCCTACCCCTAGCCCCAAGCTTTCAAGGTAGTTGCCTCCATACAATCCTATTAACCTTATACTCCTCTCCAACTCTCCACATTAGGTGGATCACTGGTCTTCGGAAGCTCTGTCCAACTTGCAACCTTTAGAGAGATGTAAAACATTCCCTGAATAGCTATGTCTTGATGCCTAATTCCAAAAGCATCATATAGACACTAAAGACCTGCGAAAGTAAATTTCATCATTTCAAGAAAGTATCATTAAGTATGCAGAGACAGCTGCCACATAAATATAACTTAGTATTCAAAAAAAACTTTTCCATGAAAGCAGACCGATATAGAAGAAAGAGTGATGGAATTGGAGTCAGGATACTGGGATTCAAGGTTCAACATCATCACTGTATGACCTTAGATATATATCACTTAGTACCTTTGGACCTCTTATTCAATCTTTATACAATGTTGTCTTTGAACAATGAGGTTAGTTTAGATAGACTCTAATTTCCCTTTCAGTTCTAAATCTAGAATCCTAAAGGGATCCTCTTTTCCTTATAGCTAAGAGAAATAAGATTCTAAAAGTGTTCCCTAATTTGAGAATGCTAACAACAGAAAGGAAAGGAAAGTCTGAAAAATAAAAGGAAGGAAAAGGAAGGAAAAGAAGAGAGATTCAATATAGACAAAACCCTTGAAAAAAAGATGCTATGATCTTGGCATAGGGAAACCTAGACTGCCTATTAACTCACATATCACTTGCAAAGGATTCATTCTGTTACAGGTCAATTCTTGGGGCATCTACTAAGAGTTAAAAACAGCCTAAAGCAAGTTCCTAAAGGAAATAGGAATTTCATATTCCATCTTTCCACACAGTGAATATAATCAATCCATTGTAGTTCCTTCTTATATAACTTACATGATGAAAACCCAAATTTAAATTACATTTCCTTCAACCTTACTAGAGACATACCATGTACAGCCATATATATTAGTCACAATTTACAAAAGTCTCTGGTCATACCTTGATAAACTTCAAAAGATCCTTGAATTTTATATAAGATTAGAAAGAAAATTGGTGTGTGGAAGTGTGGAAGAGGAGGTCTTTATTTTAAAATAACCCTTTTAAGCTAATATAGGATCAACTAGGATTTGAATACTCAGTGGTTATTTTCTCTACAAGTTGGTATTATCTTTTATATATATATGTATGTATGTGCATGTGCATATACATATATATAATATATATGTATACATGTGAGTTACTTTTCAACAAACCACATGAAAGAAAGGACAAATGTGTCAGATAAAATTAATCAATCAAAAAGCATTTAATAACACTATTAGGTAATGAGGATACAAATTAACCAATCAACATTTCAATTGGTAGAGTCCTGGAATGGTGGAAATTCCTGGAGAGATTTGCTTCAAAAATCACAAACACATATACATATATATATATACATATATATATATATATGTATCTATGTATATATATATCTATATCTATATATATATCATACACACACATATATATGAAAGATGATGCCAACTTAAAGGAGAAAATAATTATTGCATATCCTTATAGGGGAGTCATCAAGGCATGACTTTGGACTTCTTGTGAAGACCTGGATTCAAATGCTCTCTCTGACAATTATTAACTATGTGACCTTGGGCAAATCACTTAAGGATTCTGAATCTCAGTGTTTGGTTTTTTTGATCAGTAAAAACTTATAGTAGCTGCCTCACATTATGTTTGTGAGTTTAAAAGAGGGTATTGTTAAGTACTGTGAAAATTATTTAAGTGTGAATATTACAAAAAATTCTTTCTACTCTATCTAGAAGAGTCTACCAGTACTAGGGAAAAGTTCAGATTGTCAGCGTTTTTATTTAGAAAATTATATCCTTGAGCAAGTAGGTTATTTGTAGTTTTCTACAAGTGGCAACATGACAGGGGTTTCTGTTAACCTTTAGCTATTTTCTACACAGTAGACAACATCTGTTTATAGCATTTGTATTTCACTTTCCAGTTTCCACAATTTTATCTTCATCACTGATGGATAGGAGTAGATGTACAATTGACTAGAAAGAAGTTATGGCCTTTTAGGTCTCTCCAAGACCTCTTAGAACAATGGGGTTTAGGAATATCACTGCTTGGTTGAAATGAAAATAAGTAACTTTATGGGGGGGAAGAATAATTTAAATATATTATCATTTTCGAATCAGTGATTTTGTTAATTATATTGAACTAGATGGGCTGCTACTAAGACAAGGACAAAGTTTACAAAAATATCCAACCTTAGTACAAAAAAATGCAAACATATCATTCATAGTAGGTAAGAATTTTCTTTAAGTTTAACTGAGGGTTATTGGGATGAAAACTACATTATAAAAAGAAATCACAGGTACATCAGGTATGCAATGTGAATGAGTATGAAGATAAGCAAAAATAATATTGAAAAATTGAAAACTGCAATCAAGTATATATATATATATATATATATATATATATATATATATATATATATACTCCTATTATCTCAACTCTCTCTATCCTTCTTTACTGATACAGCCAGTAATATGACTGGGAGAGAATTGGAACTGGTTTTAACTCCTTTCCCATATGTTCATTATTGAAAATGTGTTTGCATCTTCACGGTAGCACAGCAAATACATTGACGCCCTTCGACTGTGAATCCAAAGCTGGGAGAGACAAGGAGGGCCTGGCAGAGGAGGTGAAGGAGAGTTGGCTACAGGCAAGATACCAGTCTAGGAGAATTTCATAGGAGTCCCAAATCCTTCTATTTTGGTTCAACTTAGAATGCTTATGTAAAGAAAAAAAAAGCTGGGTGGTGGGGAGGAGGTTTTTTAAGAAGAGCTAGGGTAGAGCAATTAAGGTGAGACAGCTGAGACTTTTGTCTAAGAGTGCCCCATATCCTCTTGTCTGTGATTCTTCAGCATCTCTACTTTATGTATGACCATGAATCGTAGTCCTATCCCTCCCTATAGGATCCCTATGGATTCTACTTCACAACTACACCATGTTTTCCATTTCTTCTTCTGCCTACTTTTGGGATTGCTTTGTGTAACAGCACCAGACTGGGGTGATGTGTCTTCTGTGACCTATATTCCATCTATGTTCTATTAAATCAATTATCTTTTGTTTTGCCCTAATGTGCGTTCTGGAAGGCAGATAACAAAATAAACAAATTACTGATGAGTCTTGAGCTTGATTCTTGAGGGGTTTTGAGTGGATGCTGATCTACTGAATTCTTTGCATATGTGATGACTTCTCTGGTGCCCAAAGTATGGGATCTGTCCCAGATGTTATACTTGGATCCCTTGGTATCTCTATCAACAAATGAACCAGCCCCATCAATGAGATTACCAATCCATTAAATATTGAATTAAGAACATTGGGTACAGAAACTTTTCCCCAATGTTTATGGGCTTACATGCAAAATGGTTGTGAATTTGGAATGACTTATACTTATTTTCATTTTTTCAATGCATTTTGGTTTGGGGGTGCTGTGTTTGTAATCTTAGGCACCAGGAAGGCTGAGTCTTGTGGATCTCTATGGCTCATAAATTTTGCCACAGTGGGCTATGCCAATATGGTTCTACACTAAGTTCAGCATCAAAATGGTGAGTCTGGGAAGCAAGAGTCCACCAGCTTATTTATTAAAGAGGAAGAAATTGACCTAGGTCAAAGGTGTCAAAAACTCCTATACTGATCAATAGTGGGGCCAGACCTATGAGCAACCCTGAACTTCTATCCTGGGTGAGATGGGAAATTCAATATTTAAAAAAATATTAAACAATAGAAAGAATTCCAAATAAGGGCCACATTCTGAGGCCATACCTGCAGAGATTTAAAGCAGATCATAATTTTCCCCATATTTGGAATGAAGCATTTAATATTCTTCTGGGAATCACCAAATACTACTGAGCATTTTCAGACAAACACACTAAGTCTGAAGCATTATTTTTTTTCTTTTCAGCTTGTCTCCTGGGGTGGTATTAAACCTTTTTTCAACAAAATATAAAATAAACATTTAGTCGGTCAGAATGCATACAATGAACATATATAACCTGTGCATACTTTTTTAGATGTTTTCAATACATTCAAAAGCTAAACTGAAGCATAAAACACATTATCACTCAATAGAGGTTTTTTTTTCAGACAATGATGGTAGAGTAGTTTATTCTCTTGAAAAATTGTCTGGTTTTGCTATGCATCTATCTTAAGGACAAGAAAGTTCACATAGCATCTTTAGATGTTTTCTTTTAGCATTAAAAATGCAAACCAGACAAAAACTCCAAAAAAATCTATGAGAAAAAGTAAAAATCTATTCCTGCTGTGGTCCCTTTCTAAAAAAAAATGCCATTAACATAAATATAAGATTTCCTAAGGTCTATACTCTTTTGATAGTGACACTGTAAAACATTTGTAGATAAACTGGGAAATGCAGTTTCCTGCATGGCTCTGTTGGGTGTGGCTGATTTGCCACAACTTCTACTTCAAAGGTAGTTGAATATTTGATAATTTCCTCTTGCCCTTCTTGAATTAGCCAGTTGACTTTCTATTTGACAATAATTGCCTGGAAAAACAGTAAAGAAATTTTAGGAAAATTTTAGGTTAAAATAGCATCTTATATGACATATCACATTAAGTTCTAAATGTATCAGCAACAAATGAAAAAGGTCACTTCATTGAAAAAAAAAACGAGTTGAGAATGGAAAGAAAATTTTTTTGTAGCTGTGAATATGTGAGAATTCCTGACCAATTAGGGGATACATATTACTGTAAAAGAGAAAATACAGTTTTGACTGCATAAAATTAAAAAGCTTTGAAGAAACATAATCAGAAAAATATTTAAAACAATTATTGGAAATAATTTTATACTATTTGGATAAGCCTCCTGAGGATAACTGTACTGTATCTTAGTTATGGAATTTTACCAAAATTACTTTGTAAAGCATTTCAAGTTGTTAAGGATTGAAGTTGTCTCAGGGAGTTAATGAATTCATCAAGTAGTTACTAAGCACCTACTATATGCTAATTGGAAGGGATATAAAGACAAAATGAAAAATGTCTCTACCATATAGGAGTTTATACTCTACTGCGTACAGGGAGGGGATGAGAGTGGGAAATAGTATTGTATGGATAAGTAAATTAAAAAGCATATAAAATAACTATATTTGGAGGACAGAACCAGCAACTGTGTCATTTCCTGCATGGGATATTTTTCACTTCTACCAATATCCTTATAAACTTCTTTTGGACTTTGTCTAGTTTTGTTTTTACAATAGGAGAAGCCTAGAACTGAACATAGTAGTCCAGATGTAGGCTGAGAGATTACATTTCAATTTTTTTTGAGGTTTTTGCAAGGCAAATGGGGTTTGCCCAAGGCCACACAGCTAGGTAATTAAGTGTCTGAGGCTGGGTTTGAACTCAGGTACTCCTGACTCCAGGACTGGTGCTCTATCCACTGCACCACCTAGCCGCCCCCTTTAGCTTCTTAATTATAAGTTTTGGTGCTTTTGAAACTAGAGTAATCTTGTAAGTCCGGGATACTCTTTTGTAGCAATCCTTAATTATTTGCCCTTGCATCTTCTAACCTCCACTCAACAACTGAAAACTAAAATCTCAGAGCAATGTTACTAAATCCCTTGAGGAGTCTTGGGGTAACCCTGAAGGCTTAGATGCTGTCTTTTCTGATATTATATATTTCACCAGTGTTTTTCCATGATTATCATTTGACACCAATTAGCCAATCAAATTTCATTAGCTTTGACAAAGGAATTTTTTAAGTACACTGCAGTTGATACAGTTGGTACAAGCATCTCAATGACCCACTCTATCACCAATGGAGTTCAAGGGAAAGCATATTCAAGCTTGTGCATATGGCAAAAAGAAACCTCATAGCTCCTGGGAGTTATTTTGCTTTAATCTTCATAATTTCCCCACAGGTATAATGTAATATTGTTTTTGTTTTTCCTTTCCCATCAGACTCTTTGTAAAGTCTTGAATCTATTTTTCTTGATCTTTTCCAGGCTATTCTTGACACCCCATTCAGATCCTGGGAATGCTTTTCTGATGGTGCTACTTGTACATTGATAAAAAGTTCAAATCCTCTGAATCCTCTGAAGTTCCTGAAGTTCCTCTAGTCAAGATTGAGGGAAGACTAAGATTAAGGGATAAAGAGCTCCATCCCCTAATCATTTTTTCCTCAAGACTTTAACTAAGAACTCTTTCCTCTCAACTGCCAGGTACCTGAATTTTTAGAGTTCTATACCAACCCCTTTGTTTTTTTTTTAGGCTTTTTTTTGCAAGGCAAACGGGGTTAAGTGGCTTGCCCAAGACCACACAGCTAGGTAATTATTAAGTGTCTGAGACCAGATTTGAACCCAGGTACTCCTGACTCCAGGGCCAGTGCTTTATCCACTAAGCTACCTAGCCGCCCCCAGTCCCTTTGTTTAAATGAATTCTAGATGAGATGACAAATTTTTTAGCCAATCCAAAAATAATTTTCTTGTCCTACCTATGGAGTACAGGACTTTTTCAGACTTTTTGTACATTGTGAAAATAAAATAACATGTGTCACTTTGTAAATGGAGCAAGGCTAGCATCTTAAGTTTTCACTTTAGAACAATTAGCTAAGCTGACCATCATTCTTATAACTCCATCTTTTAGATGTCATTTTAACATCTGACTTTATCAGTGTGTTTTCAAGGTAAAGTTCTCTTTATTATCATTTTACTTGTGACTATGGAATTTTATTTCTTAGAATTTTCATTCCTATTGCACCACACCAACTACTCCTGCAAAATACTGAAGTGCTGTGTTATGTAAATTTTCCCCTCTCATCCCTTTGCAGTCTGCTGTCCTAAAATGAAAGGTATGCTTCCATTTATGATTTACTTTTCCTTCCTTCTCTATCACAAATGCTATAATATTGGATATTTATATTTTTATAAATTTATATTTATATTTACTCCTAGTGTTTTGGTTCTTTTAAAAATAGACATTAGTTTTCTCCTTTCTTGTCTTAGGATGACAGGATCCTAGATCTAGAAGTGGAAGGGACCTCAGAGACCATCTTCTCCAACTCTCCCTTTTTTATAATTGTCTATGAGGTGAAGTGACTTGTTCAATGTCACACAAGTAGTGGGTGTCAGAAGTATCATATCATCAAAGGTCCTCTATTCTTTCCCTTGTAACATCTCCCTTTATTGCTTCCTTCCAGCAGCAAAGCTATTATTATTCCATCTCTGTGCTTTTGCATGGAATTTCCTGTGCATAAAACATACTTCCTTCTCACCTCTGCCTCCTTGAATCTTCTGTTTCCTTTTAAACTCAGCTAAGTGCCATTTTTCTTTATGAAGCATTTTCTGATTCTCACACAACACACACAAGTTACATTGCAATTATTAAATATATTTTGTATCCATTTATATAAGTAAATGTTGACAACTTAAGATTTTAACAAAATGTTTGGCACAAAGAAGTTAACAAATGTTTATTGATTGACTAAAAGTTAGGAAATATTTTATTTTTGACTTATGGCCTAATATAACACGTGTCCTTAATAATTGCTTTATTGACTGACTAATTGGCACAATATCATTAGTTATTCTACTACTGGAAGAAAAAAAAGCATATTTAACTTAAGGATAGTTGACATTCTCCAGTATTACACATACTGTGCTTCCATGCCAGGTTCATGATCTTTTTCTCAGATTCCTTAACTTCATCCTTCTGTCCAAGGGACTTGTCAGTTGCTACTACAACAGTAGCATTTCCTTTTCTATCTCTTTTGATGTTCCATTAATTACTCTTTGTCTTGGTTCTCCTTCCATGTCCCAGGATTTCCTGGTATGTGTATATCTTAATATAAATGATATTTCACTTAAAAATAGAATAATTTTCTTCTAAATGAATTTTACTCATTCATAACCAAATTCCTGTCAAATTACCTCCTTGAATTAGGGTTAATATTTTACCTTGTTAATTAACTCTACTTTTTGTATTTGCATGTAGCAATCCAAATATGTGAATTTTATTGCTGCTCCTTTTCTGGAATTTTGTCTCCTATGCTTTTCTTGGCACCTTTACTGTTACTCTTCTTTTGAAAAGGTAAATATTCTTCAAAGTATTGAGGCTAAAAAATATAACTAGACAATTTTCACTCTTCCTTTTTCATTCAAATTTCATTTGGGGTAGTTTAACAAAATTTCAAGAAAAAATGTTTTTACTGGTTCTTGGTTGGTATATCCCACTTCTTGCCAAAAGTTCATCATTCCTATATTTTAATCCATGGTTTAAAATTGAAATCATATTTGCAGGAACATCACAGGAAACTATTAACTTTTCATTTCTGACTTTTTTCTCAACTTCCTCCCTTCAATTTAATAATTAATGCAAATACCTTCTATATTTTAAAGCTCTTCATTGTTTTTTTAGTCAAGGTTTTCACAATCCTTTACAAAGTTTTCTAACTCCCTTCAGGTGTTGTATCATTTATCTCCACATTTAACACAGAAAATGATTAATTGTTGTGAGTTTTGATGATTTTTTCAAGTGATTCTCCATCATATTATGCCTACATGTCCTGAAGACAGTCGTTGTTAACTATGATTTCTTTTCCCTAAGTAGCAAGTCACCAAATCACAACTATTTTTCTCTTATTCCTATAATCATTCTTAAATAAACTTGAACTTTACAACAACTGTGGTTGCACATAGTCATTGCTTGAGTCTAAGAAACTCCTGCATCCAGAGATGACCCTATTCCTCTCTGAAAGAAGAGTGCTGTATCACTTGTATGAATTCAAAGGAGCAGTACTCAATCATGTCTTTCTTTGTGTTACGTAGTTCCACCCCACAATCTTCTGACGAAGTGAATTTATCTATACATTTTCCTTTCGTTTTCCCCTCAAAACATTTCTTCAATTATTTATTATTGTTATTATTATTATTATTGTTATTATTAGTGAATTGAATATATAGAAAGCTTTAAGACTGGCAAAACACTTCATATTTGCTAAGTCATTTGGCTTCAAGGGAAGCTTCTTTCTCCCTTACAATCTGAAGAGTAGACATGTATCTCACCTTCAAATCTCCTTTTCTCCTATGGAAGACTGATTTGCACTTTGACCAGTTATTACATGGTAATGACTGAGATGCAGGCATAATATACTCTTAGCAGGTCATAGAAAAATTCTTCTTGTTTTTCATTTTTGTTTGAAATAAGTTCCACAATCCTTAGTTTCTTTTTAAGTTGTTGACTTGATAGACTCTAATACCCCAAACATTGCATATTTACTAAAAAGTGTGGTTCTAAGAGAAACCCCCCCCAAAAAAAATCATCCTTATGATTTCACCTAACCTATCTATGTAGGCTTTTAAGACATACAAGAACCTGTTCTCTGATGCTATAAATATTAAAGATCTGGGATCACCTCCATGCTACAATGAGGCAGCAGAGTAAAACTTTGGTGAAGGTATAAACATGAGTAAAAATAAGTAATCCATAATGTCATAGATCTAAAGTTGGAAGGAGCCTCAGAAGTCACACAGTTCAACTCCATCAATTTACCCATGGGCAAATCTGTCAATCAATAGGCACCGATTTTGTGACACTGTGCTAAGCACTGGGGTCTAGAGACAGGACAAGTGAATTACCCAGCGTCACAGAGCTAGTAAGCAACAAAAATAGAATTTGAAGCCAAGTCCCTTGACTCTAGAGCCAGTGTTCTTTTATGATTGTACCAAATTCAATATTCATTTTGTAGACTCCTACTATGTCTAAGAGGTAAAATGTACCATTTAACCTTTATAAAACTAAAACAACTTTGAAAAGATTTACAAATTCAGTAATTTGGGAATATCCTTCATATCCCAGAAGAACCATTCCTCCTTCTGCTTACTAGAAATTGTCTTATAGTCACTTTCTCCTTTTTGATTGAAGAGAAGCAAAGGTTGGGTGGTAAAATAAAACAAAAATAATTGTATTAAGAAATAGGAGACCTGGATTCAAATTTCAGGGTTGCTAGTTACAATATATCTTTGGACAAGTCCTTTATCCAATTACTTTCCCTCCATGCACCTATTTTCCTATCTGTAGAAGGATGGAGTTAACCTAAATTGAGATCTGAGGTCCATTTATATTCTGTGAGACTAGAAGTATAGCTTTGCCTAGAGCAGAAAATTCAGTAAAGTACTGAGGGCCTTTTCCATCCTTTTAATTCAAGCCTGCCATGAAACTTATGTGGAAAGCAATCCTTAAAGAAGTCAACCTCTATCTCTGTCATGGCAGAGCTGGGATCGGAACTGTCAAAATATAAGATATTTGCAATATTATCATAGAAAAATGACTAATATCCACAAAGAGATCTTTCCAGACCACTCCCAGAAATTTTTATCACCCTAAACCTCCCCTATCCTTATTCTCCTCATATTTCAAATATTGTTTTCCACTTCTACTCCAATGTGCCAACATGGATGTAAATAACATTTACATATCTATATAGTTCTGGAGTATGATTAACATCACAAATTCCATGAAGTAAGATATTTGGATTGAGAAGAGTGGGAGAAACTCTGAATAGCTAAAATGTCTGAATTGTAGAATATTTTAAAAGCAATATAGTTTTGTTATTCCCTGGTATGTGTTTAGGAAGGAGCTTCAGAGGTCACTTAATTCAAACCCTTCATGTTGTTGGTGAGGAAATAGATGCCCAGAGATAATTGATGAATAAACTAAGATGTAGATAGATATCAATGAGATATTCTTTCATAAAAATGAAAGACTCAAGTATCAACAATGTATTAAGACCCTACTTTAATTACAAATAGGTACAAATGGTACATTCAAAGATGACACAAACCCTACTACCAATGAACTTACAGTCTCAGAGACAAAGACATTAAATGCATAGAAATGTAAGGCAGTATATAAGTGACTAAATAAAATAATGATTTGCAACTAGAGCATTCATCATTTATATATATATATATGTATATATATATATACATATATATATATATATATATATATATATATATGTATGTATATATAAAAGGGCGCTGCTAAAGTTCTTAAGAAAAGCTTGCTCTGGTGTGTAGGTTCAACCTTCCCTGCTGCAACTGATATTAGGATCAAATGAGATTCTATTATTCTAGCTGCTGAATTATCTTAGCTATGCACAGAGCACCTTCCTAGAGTTTCAGTCAGAAAGTAGTTCATAGAAAACAGCTTTTGACACTTTTTTTAAAGGCTTCTGAGAGACTATATTCAAATGTGCTTGGAATATGAGGAAGATCTCTCTGATTTCTATCTTTCCCCATTATATGTTTGTATGCATAAAATGCACATACATACAGAGGAATATTTAGAAATAAAATTAAAAATGAACACAAAACCATTAAAACATGAACCCTCTAGGTTTATTTACCATTAGGTATAATGGACACTTTTGCCTTATTATATTTTTTCAATTTTTCATTCTAAAAAAGCATTTTAAATCTGCAAATGCTTGGCTAAATAATACAGTGCTATTTTCAACCTGTAGGAACTGGCAACCTCACATTTTTTAAAGTTCAGGAGGAGCAGAAATTCAGTTTCCAAATATAAGTCACTCTGCCAGCCCATTAGAATGAATAGGAAGCAGACAATTGAAGGAACATGTCTAGTAACCACCCCCACCTTTCCTGTGAAGGGTAGAACATTTCACACTCAAGTGAAATCAGTTTCCAAGTCTTATCTTTTGAGGGTAATACAGAGGGGGTGAATGCAGTACGACTTGTGCGATTTGGTTCTTCTATTGACAAAAGAACACAATAGTCCTTTACTTCTCTAATTTGGCATATAGATACTTATTCTAGGTTTTAACATCATTAATAAGCATTTATTCTACTTAGTATTGCATATCTACACATCTAAATATTAGATGTATATTTTGAATTTCAGGATCTTTTGGTCCCTTTTCATTTTCTTGTTTTTCTTTTTCAGTATAGTTACTGAATGATCATTCACACAAGAGATGATATACAAACCAAATCTTGTGAAGGTAGAATGAGAATCATCTCTATTGGGGGGGGGGGGAGAATTGCTTGCTTGTACCCAAATCATCTTAATTTAATTCAACATGCATTTGTTAAATAACTAAAATAAAATAAAAAATAAATAAAAAGTCCCTTGAACTGTGCTACATTAGCTCGGGGTACTAGTTTTTGTACTCTCAAGGAGTTTATGTTCTCCTGAGTAACACAACTTGTTAAACAAATAAACAAATTCTATCTGTGTGACCTTGGACAAACTGCTTGACCTCTTTGGATCTTAGAAACAAGGCCTAAAGAATAAAGGCTTAAAGGTAAAGGGATGAATTGGATGACATCTAACTCCAGATCTATTTTCCTATATTCATTTTTGTTTCCAATGTTTGTTAATCTCAAGCAATTACTGATTAGTTATTTAAATTGGCATATATTTTATGCCATTAACATAATTCTCCACTATAGTAATAGACCTATGATCTTATTAAGGTTAACATTCTCACCAGTGATGCAGATTTAAATCTATCCATGTCTGCCCCTATTCTGAGACTCATTCATGTACTCACAGAAGTTTGCTATGGTGAGTTCAGGCAATGAGTTGGAAGTTTTCCCTCTTTCTCTTAACATCATAAGAACCTAATGAAAGATATGAGTTATCAATTATTTTTTTGCTTTCACTATTGGATGAGCCTATCTTCTTTTTCAATCATATATACTTATTTTATTAAATCCTTTGCTCTTCTTCTCCTTATGCAATTCCTTATTTATAATGTGGTACAATCTCTTGTCTTTAATTCCATTTCTTTAATTTTAATAGGGTGTCATGACTTAAAATCATATGACATCACCAAAATGACAGTGGTATTAAAAGGATTGATCTTTCTCTAAAAGAGAAATTTGGAATAATTAGAGGAATTGCAATTCAAACTACTTGCTTTCTTTTTTTTTAAAAATATGCTCAATGTTTATTGTGAATATTTTTCTCTCTTTCATGTATTCTTTTTTTAAAAAAATATTTTCAGGGCTGGGTGGTTGCTGGGTCTCAGGAGTGGTATGTGGGCTCAGGGCCTCTTGGCCCCAGGGCCTGTGATCAGTCCACTGTGTCACTCAGCTACCCTACTGCACATTTTAGAGGAGGGACAGAGTAAAAGGAGAGAGAAAATATAATATATGGTAGTGGAGAGGTATGAATGGAGGGAATTACAATCAGCAACAGCAACAGTAGAAAAATATGGAAGTAACTTTAGTGATGGGCTTATTATAAAGAATGTGATCCAACTGAGACAAAGCTGATGGTATCAGAATATAGACTGAAACACATTTTTTTCTTTCTTTTACTTTATTTCTCATGAGGGTCTATATTTTTTGGGGGGAGGGGTATTATGTTTACTCTTAAACAAGAATATTTTAGTAATGTATATAAAAAATCATTCATACTTGCTTTCTTTTAAAAATTTATTCTGGACCCAGATCAGAACCCATTTATAGTATCTGCCCAAGATAAAAACATATTAAAAAATCATGTACACATATGCATCCCCACATACATGCATACACAAATACCAATGAATGAGTTTTATTAGTTGTCTATTCAACTCAATGCATCATAGTTTAGCAAATAGATTTTCTTTCACCACTTAGACCAAATCTTTTTCAATGTCTATAGCATTCTATAAAAAGAAGGTCTGCCATGATCTGGAACTTAATGTCATCAGAATTATGTCACTCATGAATAAGAGAACCTGTAAGACCTCAACATCTATTGCCTTTCTCTTTAACTTGGACTTTGCACTGGATTTCCTCCATGATAACAGCAATTGTGCTTGGTTTGTCCCCATTTCAAGGCTCTCTTGGTCTATGAAAAAAGTTACCTCTATTGCTATGTTTCCTGTATGACTTAGATGATATTATTCACTATTATCATAAAAGGGGAAAAAAACCCTTTAATTGACTTCCCAGTGGTCAGAGTGTCTGGAACTCTCTCATTTTTCATTTTTGCCTCCTGACACCCTTCAAAAAAAAGCTCAAATTCTGTCTTCTGCAAGAGACATTTTAGAGTCTCCTCCCCACCATTTTGCTAGTACTTTCCTTTGAGATTGTTTCTCATATATTGTACAATGGATTTAGTCGTGAATCTGGAGTCAAGAAGATCTGAGTTCAAATGTGACCTTAGATATTTATTTTCTGTATGATTTGGACAAGTCATTTAAGCTCTATCTGATATAGTTTCCTCAATGTAAATCGGAGGCAATTAATAGCAGCCTTTACTGGGTTGAAGTGAGGTTCAAAAGAGATATCTGTAAAGTACTTAGGAATGTGGTTGGCATATAATAGATGCTGAATAAATTCTTTTTTTCCTTTTAAATGTGAGCTCTTCAAAGACAGAGACTATGTTTTTTCCCCATTTTTTGTATACCTAGAACTCTGCATAGTACTTATCACATATGTGGTAAGCTCATAATAAAATCTCACCTGTCTGTCTGAAATCTAACTTCCTCAAATGCAGAATTTTTATTGCTTGGATTGGTGTATGGAAAGGCTAATGTAGTTACCCAATAGACCTGGGTTCTAGCCTTGAGTGGCATGAAATATCTGTAATAACTTGATCAAGTTAACCAGCTTCTCATGGCCCCCATTTCTTTTATCTAGGAAATAAGAAACTGGAGTGAATGATTAAATCCCATGCTATGCGCCTCTCCAATTACCCACCCTGAGAAGTTTTCTGTCTTGTATTTCTATGACTGTAGTTACTCTAATTTCTTTTTTTGTGAACTGGGAGACAAAGAATAAGAATTCTAGACTCTACATTCAGAGTAATGATTTCTCAGGAAGAGCCCTTTGGTCAAGAAAAGGATAAGGTGCCTGTGATTGCTTGGTTTTGTCCATTTAAATATGTGTCATTCGCCAAAGGTTGATCAAGTTATATGCTTTCCTGATAGTGATCAGGGGTGAGGATTTTGCAGACAAATGAAAGCCCTTTTGTGATGTAAGGGGAAGAGACTACTGAAGCAATGGGACAGCTGAGGCTGGGAAGACTTGAGGGACTTAGAAGCAGAAATACTCAATGGCAAACCAATAATTTGGTAACTTGGGGACTATTTATTCTAATTTTGGCTGTGCTGATAATTGCTTTCTGACCCAGGGCAAGTTGCTTCACATTCTCATGTCCTTAAGCAAAAATAGAATGTCAGTCTCTGTAAAGCACTGAAATTCTAGGGATAATCCATGTGAATATGGAAATTTAAGAACCCTCTCCCCACTTTATGTGACATCAAAGGAAAATAAGAAGTCTCCTAAATAAATGAATTTTTCCAGATAATGGAAGTTTGCCCTTCAAGTAGCAAAAGTAATTTTAAGATTTTTAAAATTTAGAGAAATATTTCAAAACTGGATAATTCATTTTCTTTTCTTCTTAAATAGACTACAGTGATCAGGTTCTACCCATTTTGCATGATTTAGGATCAAGATGAATATCATTTATGATACTGGGCTAGAATCCAGTTACACACTATGCCAGGGTACCAGTGGCACTAAGGACCTAAGTTATTATTTGACTGATGCCTTCTGCTGATTTGGCTTGATGCCCTTTTGAAGAAATCTCTGAAATATGTCTTTTCTCAATAGCTCAGAAAACTGGTTCCAGATCTCTCCTGGATAATACATCAACTGTGCTCTTGGCAGATTTCATTATGGACTAGTGCAGAAAATATGTCTTTCCGATCATAGCACCCCAAGTTTGAAAGTTCTAGGACAAAAGCCTACCCAGGTCACAGTGTCATCAAGGACAGTGCTGATCTACTGGAGCTTTTTGGGGAAAGGAATTAAATTAAACAAAATGAACCCATGATATTATAAGGACCCCAACTACCACCCTAATTACAAAATGATGCCATAGGAACTAGAAGCCTTAGTGCTGGGGGTAAGTTTTCTTAGAACAAATGACCTTAGAATCATTGAGGTGTAAATGACCCCAGATTGCCATGTTTTTCAAAGTTGTATCTGCTTTTATACTTCTGTCTCATTCCTTGTCAAGGGTCACTTCTTGCTATTGTAAGTGTCCTTGCCTCTAGCAGCAAGTCCTTTTCCAATCTATTATTTCTGATCTGTTTTGGATTGGGAAACAACAAAACCCAACATGTTCGAATTCTGCGGAAAATAAGGTGACAGATTTGAGTCGACAGGTTCTAAGTGAAGGCCTTGAGGGCATTTTTTTTTCCATTCTGAAATACCTGTGCATGAGTTCTATGACACTTTGTGAGGCAGGCAGCCCATGTCTATGTTTAAAAGTGGTTCTGTTCTATTTGAATGCATTTTAAAGTGCTCAGATGGATACATGGAAGAGAAAAAAAAAAACTTCAAGAAGAGAAAGTAATTGAAAGCACAGAAAAATTAAGACATTTCCCTATATTAATAACAGCAAAGCAATTAGTGCCACCAGCAGAGAACTGCAATTAGCAAATAACCAAAAAGCGTGGGATGCTACTGCTCCTGGACCAGCTTGATAACAGGGCCATGTGAGGTCTCAATCTCAAAGACAAAGTCATCACTTGTGGTTATGAGAGGTTAAGCATTATGTATAAGGCCATGCTATAAAATAGAGTGAAAAAGTTTTCCTCCATCTTAAGAAATCAAGATGGTGATATCAGAGATTGGAGTGAAACAGAAAGCAACACAGCAGAATCATTCATTTTTAAATTAAAATTATTTTTGATACTTTTTCTTAAATCTGGTTCATTTCAAATATAGATCTCTCCTTCCCTTAAACTTTGACCCATCACTTGTAACAAAGATTAAAAAAGGAAAGATGAAAAAGAGCAATTCAGGAAATAAAAATAACCAAACTGTCTACTGGGTCTGACAGTATATGTAATAGTACATATCCACAATCTTCTAGCTTTACAAGAAGAGACTGTGATGCATTTTCTTCTCTTGTTTAAGTTTGGTCATCCTAACTATATAATGTGATTTTTTTTTATGTTGTTAGATATTTATTTACATTATAGTGGTCATTATGCATATTGGTTTCTTGGTTCTCTTTATTTCATTCTTCAATTTTTCAAAACCTTCCTATGCTCCTCTGAATTTTTCATATTGGTTATCTTTAGTTCACTTTATTCAGTACAACTTGTTAAGCCATAGACATTATTTTTATTTCCAGTTCTTTGTCAGTACAGCTTTACAATAATGCCTTTCTGTTTTCTCTCTCTGTCTTTCTCTGTATCTGTCTCTGTCTCTCTCTCTCTGTCTGTGTAACTGTCTCTGTTTCTGTCTCTGTCTCTCATTCACAGACACATAATCTTAAGTGGAATCCCTATCAGTCCCTTTGTTTAAATGAATTCTAGATGAGATGACAAATTTTTTAGCCAATCCAAAAATAATTTTCTTGTCCTACCTATGGAGTACAGGACTTTTTCAGACTTTTTGTACATTGTGAAAATAAAATAACATGTGTCACTTTGTAAATGGAGCAAGGCTAGCATCTTAAGTTTTCACTTTAGAACAATTAGCTAAGCTGACCATCATTCTTATAACTCCATCTTTTAGATGTCATTTTAACATCTGACTTTATCAGTGTGTTTTCAAGGTAAAGTTCTCTTTATTATCATTTTACTTGTGACTATGGAATTTTATTTCTTAGAATTTTCATTCCTATTGCACCACACCAACTACTCCTGCAAAATACTGAAGTGCTGTGTTATGTAAATTTTCCCCTCTCATCCCTTTGCAGTCTGCTGTCCTAAAATGAAAGGTATGCTTCCATTTATGATTTACTTTTCCTTCCTTCTCTATCACAAATGCTATAATATTGGATATTTATATTTTTATAAATTTATATTTATATTTACTCCTAGTGTTTTGGTTCTTTTAAAAATAGACATTAGTTTTCTCCTTTCTTGTCTTAGGATGACAGGATCCTAGATCTAGAAGTGGAAGGGACCTCAGAGACCATCTTCTCCAACTCTCCCTTTTTTATAATTGTCTATGAGGTGAAGTGACTTGTTCAATGTCACACAAGTAGTGGGTGTCAGAAGTATCATATCATCAAAGGTCCTCTATTCTTTCCCTTGTAACATCTCCCTTTATTGCTTCCTTCCAGCAGCAAAGCTATTATTATTCCATCTCTGTGCTTTTGCATGGAATTTCCTGTGCATAAAACATACTTCCTTCTCACCTCTGCCTCCTTGAATCTTCTGTTTCCTTTTAAACTCAGCTAAGTGCCATTTTTCTTTATGAAGCATTTTCTGATTCTCACACAACACACACAAGTTACATTGCAATTATTAAATATATTTTGTATCCATTTATATAAGTAAATGTTGACAACTTAAGATTTTAACAAAATGTTTGGCACAAAGAAGTTAACAAATGTTTATTGATTGACTAAAAGTTAGGAAATATTTTATTTTTGACTTATGGCCTAATATAACACGTGTCCTTAATAATTGCTTTATTGACTGACTAATTGGCACAATATCATTAGTTATTCTACTACTGGAAGAAAAAAAAGCATATTTAACTTAAGGATAGTTGACATTCTCCAGTATTACACATACTGTGCTTCCATGCCAGGTTCATGATCTTTTTCTCAGATTCCTTAACTTCATCCTTCTGTCCAAGGGACTTGTCAGTTGCTACTACAACAGTAGCATTTCCTTTTCTATCTCTTTTGATGTTCCATTAATTACTCTTTGTCTTGGTTCTCCTTCCATGTCCCAGGATTTCCTGGTATGTGTATATCTTAATATAAATGATATTTCACTTAAAAATAGAATAATTTTCTTCTAAATGAATTTTACTCATTCATAACCAAATTCCTGTCAAATTACCTCCTTGAATTAGGGTTAATATTTTACCTTGTTAATTAACTCTACTTTTTGTATTTGCATGTAGCAATCCAAATATGTGAATTTTATTGCTGCTCCTTTTCTGGAATTTTGTCTCCTATGCTTTTCTTGGCACCTTTACTGTTACTCTTCTTTTGAAAAGGTAAATATTCTTCAAAGTATTGAGGCTAAAAAATATAACTAGACAATTTTCACTCTTCCTTTTTCATTCAAATTTCATTTGGGGTAGTTTAACAAAATTTCAAGAAAAAATGTTTTTACTGGTTCTTGGTTGGTATATCCCACTTCTTGCCAAAAGTTCATCATTCCTATATTTTAATCCATGGTTTAAAATTGAAATCATATTTGCAGGAACATCACAGGAAACTATTAACTTTTCATTTCTGACTTTTTTCTCAACTTCCTCCCTTCAATTTAATAATTAATGCAAATACCTTCTATATTTTAAAGCTCTTCATTGTTTTTTTAGTCAAGGTTTTCACAATCCTTTACAAAGTTTTCTAACTCCCTTCAGGTGTTGTATCATTTATCTCCACATTTAACACAGAAAATGATTAATTGTTGTGAGTTTTGATGATTTTTTCAAGTGATTCTCCATCATATTATGCCTACATGTCCTGAAGACAGTCGTTGTTAACTATGATTTCTTTTCCCTAAGTAGCAAGTCACCAAATCACAACTATTTTTCTCTTATTCCTATAATCATTCTTAAATAAACTTGAACTTTACAACAACTGTGGTTGCACATAGTCATTGCTTGAGTCTAAGAAACTCCTGCATCCAGAGATGACCCTATTCCTCTCTGAAAGAAGAGTGCTGTATCACTTGTATGAATTCAAAGGAGCAGTACTCAATCATGTCTTTCTTTGTGTTACGTAGTTCCACCCCACAATCTTCTGACGAAGTGAATTTATCTATACATTTTCCTTTCGTTTTCCCCTCAAAACATTTCTTCAATTATTTATTATTGTTATTATTATTATTATTGTTATTATTAGTGAATTGAATATATAGAAAGCTTTAAGACTGGCAAAACACTTCATATTTGCTAAGTCATTTGGCTTCAAGGGAAGCTTCTTTCTCCCTTACAATCTGAAGAGTAGACATGTATCTCACCTTCAAATCTCCTTTTCTCCTATGGAAGACTGATTTGCACTTTGACCAGTTATTACATGGTAATGACTGAGATGCAGGCATAATATACTCTTAGCAGGTCATAGAAAAATTCTTCTTGTTTTTCATTTTTGTTTGAAATAAGTTCCACAATCCTTAGTTTCTTTTTAAGTTGTTGACTTGATAGACTCTAATACCCCAAACATTGCATATTTACTAAAAAGTGTGGTTCTAAGAGAAACCCCCCCCAAAAAAAATCATCCTTATGATTTCACCTAACCTATCTATGTAGGCTTTTAAGACATACAAGAACCTGTTCTCTGATGCTATAAATATTAAAGATCTGGGATCACCTCCATGCTACAATGAGGCAGCAGAGTAAAACTTTGGTGAAGGTATAAACATGAGTAAAAATAAGTAATCCATAATGTCATAGATCTAAAGTTGGAAGGAGCCTCAGAAGTCACACAGTTCAACTCCATCAATTTACCCATGGGCAAATCTGTCAATCAATAGGCACCGATTTTGTGACACTGTGCTAAGCACTGGGGTCTAGAGACAGGACAAGTGAATTACCCAGCGTCACAGAGCTAGTAAGCAACAAAAATAGAATTTGAAGCCAAGTCCCTTGACTCTAGAGCCAGTGTTCTTTTATGATTGTACCAAATTCAATATTCATTTTGTAGACTCCTACTATGTCTAAGAGGTAAAATGTACCATTTAACCTTTATAAAACTAAAACAACTTTGAAAAGATTTACAAATTCAGTAATTTGGGAATATCCTTCATATCCCAGAAGAACCATTCCTCCTTCTGCTTACTAGAAATTGTCTTATAGTCACTTTCTCCTTTTTGATTGAAGAGAAGCAAAGGTTGGGTGGTAAAATAAAACAAAAATAATTGTATTAAGAAATAGGAGACCTGGATTCAAATTTCAGGGTTGCTAGTTACAATATATCTTTGGACAAGTCCTTTATCCAATTACTTTCCCTCCATGCACCTATTTTCCTATCTGTAGAAGGATGGAGTTAACCTAAATTGAGATCTGAGGTCCATTTATATTCTGTGAGACTAGAAGTATAGCTTTGCCTAGAGCAGAAAATTCAGTAAAGTACTGAGGGCCTTTTCCATCCTTTTAATTCAAGCCTGCCATGAAACTTATGTGGAAAGCAATCCTTAAAGAAGTCAACCTCTATCTCTGTCATGGCAGAGCTGGGATCGGAACTGTCAAAATATAAGATATTTGCAATATTATCATAGAAAAATGACTAATATCCACAAAGAGATCTTTCCAGACCACTCCCAGAAATTTTTATCACCCTAAACCTCCCCTATCCTTATTCTCCTCATATTTCAAATATTGTTTTCCACTTCTACTCCAATGTGCCAACATGGATGTAAATAACATTTACATATCTATATAGTTCTGGAGTATGATTAACATCACAAATTCCATGAAGTAAGATATTTGGATTGAGAAGAGTGGGAGAAACTCTGAATAGCTAAAATGTCTGAATTGTAGAATATTTTAAAAGCAATATAGTTTTGTTATTCCCTGGTATGTGTTTAGGAAGGAGCTTCAGAGGTCACTTAATTCAAACCCTTCATGTTGTTGGTGAGGAAATGAGATGCCCAGAGATAATTGATGAATAAACTAAGATGTAGATAGATATCAATGAGATATTCTTTCATAAAAATGAAAGACTCAAGTATCAACAATGTATTAAGACCCTACTTTAATTACAAATAGGTACAAATGGTACATTCAAAGATGACACAAACCCTACTACCAATGAACTTACAGTCTCACGAGACAAAGACATTAAATGCATAGAAATGTAAGGCAGTATATAAGTGACTAAATAAAATAATGATTTGCAACTAGAGCATTCATCATTTATATATATATATATGTATATATATATATACATATATATATATATATATATATATATATATATGTATGTATATATAAAAGGGCGCTGCTAAAGTTCTTAAGAAAAGCTTGCTCTGGTGTGTAGGTTCAACCTTCCCTGCTGCAACTGATATTAGGATCAAATGAGATTCTATTATTCTAGCTGCTGAATTATCTTAGCTATGCACAGAGCACCTTCCTAGAGTTTCAGTCAGAAAGTAGTTCATAGAAAACAGCTTTTGACACTTTTTTTAAAGGCTTCTGAGAGACTATATTCAAATGTGCTTGGAATATGAGGAAGATCTCTCTGATTTCTATCTTTCCCCATTATATGTTTGTATGCATAAAATGCACATACATACAGAGGAATATTTAGAAATAAAATTAAAAATGAACACAAAACCATTAAAACATGAACCCTCTAGGTTTATTTACCATTAGGTATAATGGACACTTTTGCCTTATTATATTTTTTCAATTTTTCATTCTAAAAAAGCATTTTAAATCTGCAAATGCTTGGCTAAATAATACAGTGCTATTTTCAACCTGTAGGAACTGGCAACCTCACATTTTTTAAAGTTCAGGAGGAGCAGAAATTCAGTTTCCAAATATAAGTCACTCTGCCAGCCCATTAGAATGAATAGGAAGCAGACAATTGAAGGAACATGTCTAGTAACCACCCCCACCTTTCCTGTGAAGGGTAGAACATTTCACACTCAAGTGAAATCAGTTTCCAAGTCTTATCTTTTGAGGGTAATACAGAGGGGGTGAATGCAGTACGACTTGTGCTATTTGGTTCTTCTATTGACAAAAGAACACAATAGTCCTTTACTTCTCTAATTTGGCATATAGATACTTATTCTAGGCTTTAACATCATTAATAAGCATTTATTCTACTTAGTATTGCATATCTACACATCTAAATATTAGATGTATATTTTGAATTTCAGGATCTTTTGGTCCCTTTTCATTTTCTTGTTTTTCTTTTTCAGTATAGTTACTGAATGATCATTCACACAAGAGATGATATACAAACCAAATCTTGTGAAGGTAGAATGAGAATCATCTCTATTGGGGGGGGGGGAGAATTGCTTGCTTGTACCCAAATCATCTTAATTTAATTCAACATGCATTTGTTAAATAACTAAAATAAAATAAAAAATAAATAAAAAGTCCCTTGAACTGTGCTACATTAGCTCGGGGTACTAGTTTTTGTACTCTCAAGGAGTTTATGTTCTCCTGAGTAACACAACTTGTTAAACAAATAAACAAATTCTATCTGTGTGACCTTGGACAAACTGCTTGACCTCTTTGGATCTTAGAAACAAGGCCTAAAGAATAAAGGCTTAAAGGTAAAGGGATGAATTGGATGACATCTAACTCCAGATCTATTTTCCTATATTCATTTTTGTTTCCAATGTTTGTTAATCTCAAGCAATTACTGATTAGTTATTTAAATTGGCATATATTTTATGCCATTAACATAATTCTCCACTATAGTAATAGACCTATGATCTTATTAAGGTTAACATTCTCACCAGTGATGCAGATTTAAATCTATCCATGTCTGCCCCTATTCTGAGACTCATTCATGTACTCACAGAAGTTTGCTATGGTGAGTTCAGGCAATGAGTTGGAAGTTTTCCCTCTTTCTCTTAACATCATAAGAACCTAATGAAAGATATGAGTTATCAATTATTTTTTTGCTTTCACTATTGGATGAGCCTATCTTCTTTTTCAATCATATATACTTATTTTATTAAATCCTTTGCTCTTCTTCTCCTTATGCAATTCCTTATTTATAATGTGGTACAATCTCTTGTCTTTAATTCCATTTCTTTAATTTTAATAGGGTGTCATGACTTAAAATCATATGACATCACCAAAATGACAGTGGTATTAAAAGGATTGATCTTTCTCTAAAAGAGAAAGTTGGAATAATTAGAGGAATTGCAATTCAAACTACTTGCTTTCTTTTTTTTTAAAAAATATGCTCAATGTTTATTGTGAATATTTTTCTCTCTTTCATGTATTCTTTTTTTAAAAAAATATTTTCAGGGCTGGGTGGTTGCTGGGTCTCAGGAGTGGTATGTGGGCTCAGGGCCTCTTGGCCCCAGGGCCTGTGATCAGTCCACTGTGTCACTCAGCTACCCTACTGCACATTTTAGAGGAGGGACAGAGTAAAAGGAGAGAGAAAATATAATATATGGTAGTGGAGAGGTATGAATGGAGGGAATTACAATCAGCAACAGCAACAGTAGAAAAATATGGAAGTAACTTTAGTGATGGGCTTATTATAAAGAATGTGATCCAACTGAGACAAAGCTGATGGTATCAGAATATAGACTGAAACACATTTTTTTCTTTCTTTTACTTTATTTCTCATGAGGGTCTATATTTTTTGGGGGGAGGGGTATTATGTTTACTCTTAAACAAGAATATTTTAGTAATGTATATAAAAAATCATTCATACTTGCTTTCTTTTAAAAATTTATTCTGGACCCAGATCAGAACCCATTTATAGTATCTGCCCAAGATAAAAACATATTAAAAAATCATGTACACATATGCATCCCCACATACATGCATACACAAATACCAATGAATGAGTTTTATTAGTTGTCTATTCAACTCAATGCATCATAGTTTAGCAAATAGATTTTCTTTCACCACTTAGACCAAATCTTTTTCAATGTCTATAGCATTCTATAAAAAGAAGGTCTGCCATGATCTGGAACTTAATGTCATCAGAATTATGTCACTCATGAATAAGAGAACCTGTAAGACCTCAACATCTATTGCCTTTCTCTTTAACTTGGACTTTGCACTGGATTTCCTCCATGATAACAGCAATTGTGCTTGGTTTGTCCCCATTTCAAGGCTCTCTTGGTCTATGAAAAAAGTTACCTCTATTGCTATGTTTCCTGTATGACTTAGATGATATTATTCACTATTATCATAAAAGGGGAAAAAACCCTTTAATTGACTTCCCAGTGGTCAGAGTGTCTGGAACTCTCTCATTTTTCATTTTTGCCTCCTGACACCCTTCAAAAAAAAGCTCAAATTCTGTCTTCTGCAAGAGACATTTTAGAGTCTCCTCCCCACCATTTTGCTAGTACTTTCCTTTGAGATTGTTTCTCATATATTGTACAATGGATTTAGTCGTGAATCTGGAGTCAAGAAGATCTGAGTTCAAATGTGACCTTAGATATTTATTTTCTGTATGATTTGGACAAGTCATTTAAGCTCTATCTGATATAGTTTCCTCAATGTAAATCGGAGGCAATTAATAGCAGCCTTTACTGGGTTGAAGTGAGGTTCAAAAGAGATATCTGTAAAGTACTTAGGAATGTGGTTGGCATATAATAGATGCTGAATAAATTCTTTTTTTCCTTTTAAATGTGAGCTCTTCAAAGACAGAGACTATGTTTTTTCCCCATTTTTTGTATACCTAGAACTCTGCATAGTACTTATCACATATGTGGTAAGCTCATAATAAAATCTCACCTGTCTGTCTGAAATCTAACTTCCTCAAATGCAGAATTTTTATTGCTTGGATTGGTGTATGGAAAGGCTAATGTAGTTACCCAATAGACCTGGGTTCTAGCCTTGAGTGGCATGAAATATCTGTAATAACTTGATCAAGTTAACCAGCTTCTCATGGCCCCCATTTCTTTTATCTAGGAAATAAGAAACTGGAGTGAATGATTAAATCCCATGCTATGCGCCTCTCCAATTACCCACCCTGAGAAGTTTTCTGTCTTGTATTTCTATGACTGTAGTTACTCTAATTTCTTTTTTTGTGAACTGGGAGACAAAGAATAAGAATTCTAGACTCTACATTCAGAGTATTTTTTTTTTAGGTTTTTTTTTTTTTTTTTTTTTTTTGCAAGGCAATGGGGTTAAGTGGCTTGCCCAAGGCCACACAGCTAGGTAATTATTAAGTGCCTGAGACTGGATTTGAACCCAGGTACTCCTGACTCCAAGGCAGGTGCTTTATCCACTATGCCACCTAGACGCCCCAAGAACTGTGTTTTTAAAGAATATTTTCTCCCCCACCAATTGCACACAAAAACAATCTTTTAAAATTCTTTTAAAAAATGTTTTGTGTTACAAATTTTATTCCTTCCTCCCCTTTTCCCATCCCAGAAATGGCACCCATCTTGACTTTATTTTGGTATAAAATGTGTCAATACCTATTTTCTGCCATACTGTTTTCCAATTTTCTCAACAGCTTTTTGTCAAATGGTAAATTTTTGTCATAAAAACTTGAATCTATGTGTTTATCAAACATAACATGACTGTGGTCATTTACTATAATATATATTGCCTAATTTTCTGTTTCCTAATCTGAACTATATTGTTTTGATGATTATTGCTTTATATTAGAGTTTGAGATCTAGTATATTTTGTCTATATTCTTCACATTTTTAATGTATTATCTTGGAACTCTTGATCTTTTGTTCTTCCATATGAATTTTGTTATTTTTTTTCCTAACTAATATCACTTTTCAAAAAAGCTTCTCTTAATCTCTGTAATGCTAGTGTGATCCCTCTATGATATATACAATTTATTCTGCATATATATCTTATTTTACATTGTTATTTGCACATTGACTACCTGTTAGATCGTGAGTTCCTTGAGAGAAGCAAGTATTTTTGTCTTTCTTTGTATGCACAGCACTTCATACAGTGCCTGTGCACAATAGTGGGCACTTAAAAAATGTTTCCTTTCTTGTTGACTTGATTCTCTACTCAAACATCTAAAGTATTCTTTGTCTTCTATAGTCTCAGAAATGGTCATTACCTCCTACTTTATTGATAAGATCAAGGTTGAACCTTGTGAGCTCCTGCAAATCCTGTCTCTATGCTTCAACACCTCTTAGCAAGAGAATCTATTCTTTCCTTCTTTCTTCAATTCCTGGAAGAAGTAGGTAGAATTTTGCAAGGCTAAGCCATCCACTTGTTCTATTAATTCCATTTTAGGAATATTCTGGCGAATTTTCAGCAAGAGAGATAGCTCTCAGGAAAAAAAAAACAATCACAACCCACTTTTAAGTTTAATATGTGTTGTTGACATTTCTCCAATGCTTTCTTAAATCCAGAAAATGTACAAAATAAATAAAGCCCTGATTGAAAGCATTTACTGATATATGAAATGCAGTGCTCACACTGATAGTATAACAACTGTCTCTTTCCAACTGGTACAAGCTGACTCTAGCACATCCCTGTTCCATTTCCTCCTGTGTAAGGGACAGTTGTGTGTGATAGTACTAAGTAAATTTTTAACACCTGTTGTCTGCAAGCATTGGGGCATTATTTGACTTGTAATTAGAGAATACCTCAGGATTGAGAGTGAAAAAGGGTATTTAAATACTTGCTTGGAGTTGAATAAATGGAGAACTTTTCAGAGAACTTGCCATCTTTGTCTCCTGCCTCTTCAACGTCTGATTAAAGGATAAGCTAGTGGGCAGGAATACAACACTCCAGTTTTCTCTGGATTATCATTTCAGCAATTATCCCTCTTTTCTTTTGTATCTTTGATTTCTCCCTTTCTACATCTTTTGCCAATCTGCCTACAAATATACTTAACTGTTCTAAATATTAAAACAAACTAAAACCAAAAAACCCCCCCAAAAACGCTCTTCATCCTATGCCATCATCCTGTATTGTACCAAAGTTCTTGAAAAAAAAGAAATCTATACTTCATGCTTTCTCTCCTTTTCTTCACAACTACACCATACCCCAGATTCCATCTTTCTCACTCTACAGAAAATTTTCTCTATAAGATCAAAAAGTCACCAAAGTCCAATGGTCATTTCTCAGTCCTTATTCCCCTAGATGTCGCCAACATTTGACATTGTTGATGGCCTACTCTTTTTTATATTCTATTCTTATTTGGAAATTATGGCATTATACCTTCCTAGTCTCATATGTAGTAATTATATCAGCCCTCAATTGTGTTCTCCCAAAAGTCCCTGCCTCTTTTCTTGATTCTCTTCTTATCGCTCTGATCACTTCTCTGTCTTCATCACTATATTTTTTTCTTACCAATATCTTCAGACAAGTATTTCTCAAGTTCCTTTCCTTGGCCTCGTCTTTTTAATTCTATACTTCAACTTTCAGTTCTAAGGGAATAAATCTTTTTTTCGAGCTACAGATATTCAAGTAAATGATTTGGGTAAAGGCATAGGTGGAATGATTATCAAATTTTCAAATTACACAAATCTAGGAGAGAAAGCTAATATTTTGGTAAACACAACAGCTTATAAGATGGCATTTAATAGAATTCTCCCATCCTGGAGAGGGTTAGATTTAAGTTCCAGAAAGGAATTATGTCTGTCTTCTGAGGACAATGTAAGTATGAAAAGACTTATCATAAGGTGACTACTTGGTAATGAATTCCTTGATCAAGGTAACACATGAAACCCAGAAAGTACAAAATTGCTACCAAGGCACTATAGAATCTGGCCTTAAGGGTTAAAGAAACACACCTGGCTCACTTTGGCTTACTCCTCATTTTGTTTTTATTTCATAATTATAAATTTAATGTGGAAAGGCAAAGGAAATGAAACCAAAGAGAACTGCTTAAGTTTTATAAGGATGGGATGAGTACAGTCTCTAGCCATAGAAGTAATTATGGTTAAGATTTTAAGAAATGATGAAAATTGCCCACATTTTGAAATGGTTATTTTTGTGCTGTTCTTGCGATCTTAGGAGGTTTTGTTGTGACAGTGGCAGGATGATGATAATGGAAGCAGAGAATGCTAAGAATCACATGTTTTTCTGACCATCTACAAATATTAATGTAATTCTTGATTTTATAAATTAACAAGAGAGGTCCTTGTCATGTGAATATTGACTAGCTATGCTACTGGAAGAACTGAATTACAACCATCTTGACATTATCTCTAATAAATTAAATGAGAAAGCAAAAGAAAGTTGAAACTACATAGAAGTATAGCTCACAGATTCTCTGAGGAGAAATTAATAAAGAAGTTTGTTTTATTGAATTTCAAAAGAAGAATAACAATTTCATGGGATACCTTCAGTTTTTACAGTTTTCATTATAAGTATTTGTGAAAATAAAACAAGAAATAAACAACAAACTACAAAGAAAATAATTGTAACTTATAGACTAACAACTCTTACAGAGGATTAAGAGAGAAATACTTTATGAAGGTATTTGATAATATCCTCTAGATAAACATATGTTTTAATATCTTCAGACTTCAACGCAAAAGTGGTGGTCACAGGAGAGATTTGTTGTGAATATGTGGGACACATATATGTGTGTAGGGGTGTCTATGTATGTTTGAAAATATGGTTCCAGTTTATAAAATAAGAGAGGCTGGAGGTTCATAGACAAAATAAAAACCTCACAAATATAGAGTCAAAATAAGTCCTCATAGAAGAGAATCATGTGAGAATTCAGAATAAGGCAAATATGCCTCATCAAAATCACAAAAATTAAAAGTAATTTATATTCTGACAGGAAATGACTGATTATGTGGAAGTTATTTCCAAAATGATTGTTTTCAAGCAATCAAATCACTGACTTGTTTGTGGAAGTATAAAACCACTACAAATTAGAACAAAGCTTATACATATATCATATCAATGTCTCTATATAATACACATATATACTTATTTACATATATATATATATATATATATGTATGTATGTATTTGTATTAATGGTCCATAATGGAATTAACTCCAATCTGACCTATTAAGTAAGCTGGCAATACTAGAAAATGGAAAATGGACAAAATGTCAGACATAAACTTATATTATCACCATTTCCTAAGAAGATTATCTACTATAATAAAATCATCAAAAGTCACTTCTATAGAGCTTT
The DNA here is from genome assembly GCF_037893015.1 of Macrotis lagotis. NCBI lineage: Eukaryota > Metazoa > Chordata > Mammalia > Peramelemorphia > Peramelidae > Macrotis > Macrotis lagotis. The sequence continues at coordinate 36,817,449 of NC_133665.1, forward strand.
CAAGGAATTTTGATTAATATTGATGTATACATGAGTGACTCTTTTAGGAGTCACTTTTTAATCTGGCATTTTGCTCTACCACCTCCAATTTATAGTTAATAATTAGTAAACATATTGGAATGTTGAACTTCCTATATATTTAGCCAATTGTATAAAAATGTAAAGTCTTTATTTGACTATCTACGGATTGTTAATATCAAGAGATTTATAAAACATTTATTCATCCAAAGCATTTGTCATTATCATTGGAGATATACAGCAATAAATCAGTTCAAAGAGAGATTTTCATACATGGTGAGGTTCTCCATAAAACCATATTTGTTTGTTTTTTTTTGTCTAGTGTTCCATTTGATTGGGGACAAAAATTCTTTTGTTTAAATTCATTAATTTAACATTTTATTTTCTCTAGTTACATGTAAATACAAATTTTAAAATTTATTTTTAAAATATTGAATTCCAAATTCTCTCCCTTTCTCCTTCCTCACCTTCTTCCTTATGAAAGCAAAAAATCCCATATAGGTTATACATGTGTAGTCATATACTCATATTTGTTAAAGATATTGTTCTAGTTTCATGAAGATACTAAACATCATGTAGTCTCCTAATGAGATTCACAATTTCTCAAGAGTTTAGTCTAACTGTTCATAAAGAAAAAAGAAATAATTAAAGAAAAACTATTTCAAGATTAATATCTGGAGTTTAAATGGACATATACAAGAGCTAGTCCGTCACTACACTTGTCTTGGACAAACACTGATTGTGGACAGAAAATGTGACAAAGATTGAGTAGTATGGAGAGTACAGACTGGATGTCTTTCAAGGAATTCTCACATGCTTTTAATGATGCTGAGATTTTCTACAAAATAAAGACCTCTTTTTTATTAGAAATATTCTTCCAAAGATATTATATGTATATAAATCTTTGAATGATGCAATCTCCAGAAGAAATGAAGTTATGGGTTATTGAAACAGTTAATAGAAAGTCACAAACAAATGATGTAAGAACAGTCTGTGATATACTGACCAAAAAGAATTTTGCAGAAATGGAATAAGCAGTATCATCAGAGATGTGTACCTGAAAAAGGAAGCAAACCAAAGTAATGGCTATAAGGGTCAAACAATGGACCGTGGATATGATTCTCAATTTCAAGATCTGGAGAAGATAGTATCCAGAATATTAGGTGAATCTGGTTGAGAAGGATCTATGGAAGGACAGGAATAGGATGCATTTAGTATGAAAAGTCAAGTCAACAAGCATTTAAATATACAAAATAAGACAAAAATAATTCCTACTTTCAAGGAGCTTGCAATCTAATGTTAAAGTTTGGATGGATTGTTATCTGCTCAGGAGGATAGTGACTATATTGACCATATCTCTTAGAATGTAGGGTAATTCTTTATACATTACTCAATGTATAAATTTACTCAAAAAAATCATGAATTATTTAGTATTTAAGTGATTCATTTAGGATTTATACCCAATATCCAGAATGTGATTTCTTTCTTTCCTTTTTTTTAGGTTTTTGCAAGGCAATGGAACTAAGTGGCTTGCCCAAGACCACACAATTAGGTAATTATTAAGTGTTTGAGGTCGGATTTGAACTCAGGTACTCCTGACTCCAGGGCTAGTGCTCTATCCACTGCATCACCTAGCCACCCCACAGAATTTGATTTCAATATAATTTTTTCATGAAATCTAGGACATCTTCACTTGCAGGCAGATATCGATCTCTTCATATAAAATCTGGATTTTTAATTTGACCCTCCAGGTTTCAGTATTCTCCTATGCAAAATGAAATTTGACTCTATGATCTCTAAGATGCCTTTCAATTTAAATATTCTTTGATAAGATTTAGAGAAAGGAAAGTCTGTTACAAAAATAATTTATATATAGTCACCTACTGTGGCCTTTTGCATACATTAAGCTACATAGCACTACATAAAAGAAAATCAAAATACGTGTGTGTGTGTGTGTGTGCACGTGTGCACGTGTGTGTGTGTGTGTGTGTGTGTGTGTGTGTGTGTGTGTGTAAGGGGCATAGTTGACTAGGATTTTAGGATAGTGAATGTCTTTGGGATCTTTCAAGTTATACAACGTAACTAAGGAAATTTTTCATGTTGATTTAGAGTAACTAATGAATACTTAATAGCCATTTCATATAAACACACATAATGTGACTATGTACATAAAGACACTGGTGTGTAATGTATAGCATATATATTTATATATAATATATGTGCATGTACTTATTTAAAGTCTTTTATATGTGTATGCATTCACAACATTTATAGATTAATAAAGTATAGATGCTCATACTGAAAATTTAACAATTACATCTCTTCCCAGCTAGTATAGGTTGATTCCAGCACATTCCTATTTCTCTGGAATCTCATTCCAGTAATTATTCCTCTTCTTTTGCACACACATGTATATACTCATGAATGTATTTATGTATTTTGTGTGTGTGTCTATATATATATATATTAAGTATACTTTAGGAGGTATATATAATTTGGGTACTTAATCATATTTTCAAGAGACTCTATGTTGACATATTCATTTTCTCCAATTTAATTGAATTATTTCATTGGCATTTAAAGAGACAATTCATGAAGTACATTTTTAAAAAGAGATTGAAAAAAATTTAAATGGACTGTACCACATACAGTATTGGGCTTTTGCTGTATTATTAGTTTTACAGAATTTGGTGACTTGACAGATTATGTTTCCCTGTCAAAAGGCTTGAAGCTTTGAAGTAAACCATTTAAATGTCTTATGTGTGTGTGTGTAAGAAAGAGAGACAGGGGCAGATTGTAGAAAAACTAAGTCTAAAATAGGATCATAAAAATGCAATACAACAGACATTTATTATGTTCTTACTATGGTCAGAGAACCTCACAATCACAGTCAATTCTCAATTAACTGGAATGTTTATGTAATAAGGTTTTTTCCCTTAACTAAATTCTGTATTTAATTATGTCACACAAAATATATTTTTGGTTTAACATATGTGTAAATATGTGTGCAAAATCCCTACATAGAAAGATAAATATATGTTATTGCTAATTATCAATGAACATTTAATTAAGCACCTACTGAGCCAGGCTCTTTTGCTATGATAATAGAGATGGATAGATGGATAGATAGATAGATAGATAAAGTAAAAAGACACTTTCTTGACAATATACTATTGGAAAATAAAAATTAGTCATGCTTTAATCAATGAGGGATAGTAAGGAATATTGGTGAAAATGCTGTATTTGGTGTCAGGAGATAACTATTTTTGAAATCTGCATCTAATGTATTGAGTAACAAATAAAAAAGTCTTTTTTTTTCCACATTCAAAGTCCTTTATAACCTGATCTCTTCCTACTATTTCTATCTTCTTACACCTTATTCTAAGTCATATACTTTTTGATCTGATGGCATTGTCCTCCATCTGCTCTAAGAACAATATACTCTATCTTTTGAGTCTAGGTAATTTCTCTGACTGTCCCTCAACTCAAATGCTCTCTCTCCTCACTTCTGTCTATTGCCACCCCTAACTTTCTTTAAGTTCTAACTAAAATTCCATCCTCTGCAGAACAATGAGATTTCTCAATTCCTGTTAATTTTTAAAGCCTCTTAATTATTTGCTATTTATCTGGTATATAGCTTATTTTTACATATTCTCTGTAAGATGTCCAGGGCCATCTCCAGTCATATCCACTGAACCACTAGACCCAAAAGGCTCCAGAGGAGAAAGTGAGACTAGTGACTTAGTACAGTACCTCCTCGCTCAAATCAAAGTCACATGTATGTCAAAGCAAGCATCACCTCCTTGATGCTATAGTCTTTTTCAAGAATGAAGGATAGACATCATCATCATCATCACCATTAGACTGCGAGCTCTTTGAGGTTAGGAACTATCTTTTCTTCTTTGTATCTATTAGCACAGTGACTGGCACATGGTAGGGGCTTAATAAATGCTTATTAACTCATTGACTAACTAGTTGTGTAACCATGAGTAAATCCCTTTACCTCTGAGATGAAATGTCCTTATTTGTAAGTTGGGGATATTAATGAATACTATGATTACATCATGGGAGTATTGCTTAGATCAAATGAGATTACACACACACACATTTATATATATATATATATATATATATATATATATATATATATATACTTATGTATACACATGCATGTATATGAAGATATACTTTACAAATTTAGGTTTTTTAAAATTGACATTTTATTTTTCCAAATAAATGTTATGAAAGTTTTTCAACATTCATATATATGCATGTGTATATTTTTAACTTACAAAATTTCCTTCCACCCTCCCTTCCCACCCCCTTCCCCTCAGTGGCAAGCATTCAGGTTAATATTGTACATACAAATTGGTGTTAAATATGTTTACATATTACTCATTTTCAGTATGAGGAATTAGGATAAAGGGAAATAAATAGATAAGAGATATTTAAAAAGTGAATGTAGTGTTCATCAGATTCTGAAGGGTGTTTATTTTTGCGTGTTCTTTTGTTCTGTTTTTCTTCCTCTGGATGGAGATAGCATTGTGCATAACTTTATTAGAATAGGGTTGTCCTAGCAGCTGCATCCATCAGGGTTGATCATCTCACAATGTTGTTGTTGATGTGTACATTGATCTCTTTGTTCTGCTCCCTTTGGTCAGCATCAGACCCTGTAATTCATTTTATGCTTCTCTTGGGTTTGACCATTTATGGTTTCTTATAGAACAGAAGTATTCTATAATATTCATGTACCATAACTTGTTTAACTATTCCCTAATTGATGGGCATCCCCTCACAATTTCCAATTCTTTGCCACTACAAAGAGCTACCATAAATTTTGGAACATGTGATACTTTCCCCATTTTTTATGATTTCTTCTGAATCTAGCCCTAGAATTGGAATCACTGGGTCAAAAGTTATGAACAGTTTCATTGCTCTTTGGGCATAGTTCTATATTGCTCTGCAGAATGACTGGATCAGTTCACAACTCTACCAGGAATGCATTAATGCCCCAATCCTCCCACAGTCTCTCCAACATTGACCATTTTAACTTTTTCTCATCTTAGCCAATGTGATAGGTGTGTGGCAGTGCCTCAGAGTTGTTTTAATTTGCATTTCCCTAATCAATAATGATTTGGAGCATTTTTTCATATGGTTATATATAGCCTTAATTTCTTCATTTGAAAAGCATCTATTCATATCCTTTGAGCATTTATCAATTGGGGGAATAACTTGCAACCTTAAAAATCTGATGCAGTTCTCTATATATTTTAAAGATTAGACCTTTATCAGAACTCCTGGTCGTGAAGATTGTTTTCTAGCTTTCTTCTTTCCTTCTAATTTTTGGCAGTATTGACTTTATTAGTACAAGACCCTTTTTAAAGTTTTAAATAGTCAAAATCATTCATTTTGCAGTTTATAATGCACTCTATTTCTTGTTTGGTGATAAATTTGTTCCCTTTCCATAGATCTGATAGATGGAGTATTTCTTGATCTACTAAATCTGTGGGGTTGCCATTTATGTCTAAATCCTGTACCCATTTTGATCTTATTTTGGAATATAATGTATGAGATGTAAGTCTGTGCTTAGTTTTTACCATACTATCTATTTTCCAGTTTCCCAACATTTTTTTTGTCAAATAGTGAGTTCTTATCCCAGAAGTTAATGTCTTCAGATCATTTTACAAATTTTAAAATATATATAAATGATTCTTAGACTACTGAGTTGTAGCTCAAGAAGAATTAAGGAATTGGACAAAATCTATAGTATCCCAGAATATATTCTGGAAATTGCTTATTTGACTGAATCTCTGAAATTATCTAATCTAGTATGAGTAATTTTTTCTCTTTCTTTAGAAATGAACGAAGAAAAAAATTCATTTATTTCTGGCTTAACTTAGTTGGATTAGGTTGGCAGAGATCAAAGCAATATTCTTTTGTCCCCTATAGATCTTTTCCTGCATAACACAGAGGAGCCATTAGGTAAATATTTGCTGTTTAACTAATAGTTAATCAAAACATGAATGTGTTTATATATGTGTTCTTTTATATACATATATGAATATAATGTATACTGTATATCTAAGCTATGTACAGTCTCTTTAATCCAAGGCACAATCATTTTATCATCCAATCAAACTTTCTTCAAAGTAGTTATCTATAAAAGATGATGACAAACCTTTTAAACCTGTTAAGTATCTTTGATAGTGACACTGTCATTTAAAAACAGCACAGAAGCATTTCATAGGTTATTTATTAATTTGTATTAAAATATAATAAATATTATTAAAGTGAGTTTTTTGACAAAACACTCAGTTTTGAAAGCTGTCTGAAATGTCAAACATAATGCATTTTGCATTAGTTCTATATAAATTTTTATTGAATTCAAACTTCTAAATAAATCTTCCAATATCTAATGCATCTTATCAAAGCACAAAAACCCATTATATGATTATAAGAAGAACCTCAGAATTCAGTCTTCAAATTTAATGGACTCCTGATGCTTTTTTTTCCCCTGCAAAGACTGTTTTTAAGACATTTTACAGTATTTTATACATTATAAATGGATTCCATTCTTGGCTTAGTAATTCACCTAATGGACAATGGATACAAAAAAGCTCTAACTCCAGGGACATTAAATTGGTTCTAAACTCTGAAAATTACAGCTTTTACAAAAAGAAGAAAATACTAAAAACATGTCTAATGCAACACTGCATCTAATTTTCCACTACCTCCAGATTGTGTCTAAAAGCCCCTAAACTTCTTAATGACACAATATGTTAAAATTGCATTCCTTTAGATTTAGATCTCCCAAATATCTCATCCATTTTATAACCCTGAGGAGGTCCACAAAAAAGGTAGGGTGTGTGCATAAGGTATGGGTGCAAGTCAAGGGAGAGGGTTAGGGGGTTGTGAGGGGACAACTTATAGTGGACACACAGATGAATTCTTATGCCAAAGTAGGGGAAGACATGATTTGAGCAATGTTCAATGCCTAACCACAACAATTACAACAACTCTCTTCCTTATTGTACACACAGTTTCACACCATTTTGGGAGGATCAGAGGAAGATCATAAAAGAAAGCCTACCTTCATTTAACTAGTGTCCAACTTGGACCCTAAAACACGAAGATCAGTGCCTATAATTTCATTCTTAATAGCTTTACCGTATATTCCCTCATTCATTCATTCAAGGTATATAACTAATTCTTTCTGAAACTGAACAATAGCCTGCAGCATTGAGTTCCACAAGTTAATTACAATGAATCTCAAAGGGGATGGTGAGTAGAGAAGTTATTTCAGAGAATTGGGTAAATATAGAAGTATTTTTAAAAAATGCTAACATAATAAAATCTGACCAGTTCCCAAAGGCTGAATTCCTATTGTATTATATATTTTGGGAAAGCAATAATAGTAACTGAAATTTCTATGACACTTTGAAATTAGTAAAGCACTTTATATGTATTACTTCTTTTTATTTTGTCAACAGTCCTGTGGAACAGGGTGATACTGATATGATAATATTCATTCTACAGATGAGGAAAGAGGATCAGAATTCAGGATAATCAGAATAAGATCATATGGCTAGTAAGTATCTGAAGCAGTATTTAACCCCAGACTCCCATGGACACTATAACAGTACAGTATTTTGTACACAGTCAATTAAACTTTTTAATGAGCAAGAACAAGATTTCAAGTCAGATTCCCTGCCCCCAGTGCTCCAGAGATTTACAACTCATTCAAAAGCAATTCTAGTATGCCTTGATTTATTCCATTTAGAAGGATTTCCTTTCCTTTGTTTCACTGTGATGTCTTATAATTGTGAATATCCTCAGTTTTCTGGTCTAATTATTATTATGGGCTATGGATTCTGGCTCTCTTCAACATCTTTGAGGAATTCCTTTGTAAAATACAACATGGGCAGTATGCTCTGATGTATTGCCCATATGTGAATAAAAGCCTAATCTTAACCTTTATTGCTTGGGAATATTCTCCTATTTACTTAATGTACAATAGCATCTATTTTGCCTTCAGCCTTATTTTATTAGAATTGTGTTTTAATGCATTAGCAGAGGCAGCAGGATATATCATATCAGACAGAGAATTGGACGTAAAGTCTGGGTGGCCTGGAATGTAATCCCACTTCAGCTTTTTTCCCCTGTTTGATGCGGGGTAAATCATACAGTAACTCAGAATGTTTTCTCATCCCTCTAGGCTCATCCTGAAGCTATAATGCAGGCAATGAGCTACTGCAGGCAATGTGAACATAAGGCGTAATCAAAGATAAAAGACACCTTAGAAATTGTGCTGGGACAGCTCAGAAGGAAAATAGAAAGTGTTTTGCAAACCCTAAAATCTGTCAAGTGCTTTATAATCCTTAAAACATTATATAAGTGCAAATATTCTCATTACTTTAAAATTTTCACTCTCTCTGGATCTCAGTTTCTTAATCTGTAAAATGAAGCCACTGGACAAATGAGCTCTATAGTCTCTTCCACCTCTAGCATTCTATATGTCTACAATCTCTGTAATAGTTTTTTTAAAACTATTCTAAGAATACCACATCACTAGGAGAGCCTTTTTACAATCTAAGGAAATGAGATTTTTGAGGTTCATCTTCCCTTGAATTATCTACATTCTAAGCTATTAAGAACAGACATTTGCCTTGGCAGGAACCTGTGGTTGCCTGTCACTAGTACTTAACCCTTCTTGTGATACAGTGATAGATTTCTCATCTGTAGTTTTTTCTGCTATGGAAACAAGACTCACCAATCTCTAATTCCCATCTTCACTCTTAATTTGCACCTTTTCTCTCTCTAAAGACAGTCACATCACCCTCCTGTTCTCTAGGAGAGCAGTTGATTTTAATGATAAGAAATTACACATTTTGTTAGTATCTCAGTTACTTTATCTGTCCCCATGCCTTAAGAATTCTTTAAAAACTAGGAAATGGTTCTGGAGATTTATTACAATTGAATTTTTTCTAGTTGTCCCAGAACAACTTCTCAAGTTCTTTTTATCTTCAGTCATGCCTTGCTGTCACATTCCCTGGGGTGGTTCAGAGGCAGTCATTTTTCTCAACCTTCTTTATAGAAAAAGATTGATGTAAAGACATGATTTTGTTTCCCTGTATTCTCCTTATGCTCTTTGTGTATTTCCTGGCCTTCTCCCATTCATCCGGCATCTCCTATAAGATTCTCACAGTTGAAACTTTAAAATAACTTTATCCCTTTTCTTTCCCCAGCAGTTTTTTTTCCTATTCTAACCAAAAAAAAAAAAAGAAAAATTTGTATTTCAAGATATCATCCTAAGGTTGGTATTAAAAGATATGGAGCAATGAAGCCACAGAAATGACCCCAGGGGACATAATTTGTGATAATCTTTCTTTTCCTTCTTCCCAACATAGCACCATCTATATAAATTCCTCCTTTTCCAATGCTACTCCCTTATGATTTTCACTCAAAGAATAGTTTGGCTTAAATCAACAGTTTGCAGTGTGGTCCAGCAACCAATAAGAAATCCCTGAAATCTTTTTTAGCAGATCCTTAAAGTCAAAATTATTTTTGTAATAATACTATACATTTTAACTTTTAATACATTAAGAGATGGTAAATATAACTGGATTAAACAAAAGTTCTTTGGGTTAGTCCTCAAAAATTTTTAGAATGCAATGGGATCCTGGGACCAAAAAATTTTAGAACTACTGAACTCAAAGATCACTTCATATTATGTTGATAAGAAGCTCACAAAAAAGTCAATCTAATTGCATCTAAACATATTCAGTCAGTATGAATGTACTTTTTTTTCAATCTTTGCCAAAACTTTTAGCATGGTTTATTCTCTGTAAAACTTTGTGCTTTCTGGCTTAAACATAAAATCACTGGTAATTTGTTTTAATATTTTCCTGGTTATTAGAGTACTGAATATTATTATCAGACTCACCTTCTTCCCCTCTTTGAGCCTTATTTTTTTAAAAAATTCTATTTTACTCAAAAAATTTCATGTTTCTTCAGTCACATACTACAATAGTGCTATACTTTGTGTCAGAAAATTTAGATTTAAATCATGAATGAATTTAGCGCTAGGAAAAAAAAAGATGAAAGGCTACCTCATTCAAATCCTTCACTTTTCACATGAAGACACTGAGGTCTAAAGAAGCTGATCAACTTGCCCACTGTTACACAGGAAGAAAGTACAAGGAAATACAAGGATTCAAACTCAGATTCTTGGCTTCCAAACATAATAAATATTCCATTGAGCACTTGTCCTGGCACTTTGACCTAAATCATTTCAGTGTTTCAAGACTTGATGTCCTCATCTGAAGATTGAAAAATCGCACAAGGAAAGTAACAAGCATTTAAATTACATCTACAATGTCATTATGATAACTACCATTTTTTCTTTTCAAACAAATATCTCATTTGTTCCTCACAATCCTGGGAGGTAATTGTCATAATTATCTCCATTTTACAATTCAAGAAATTGAGACAGTGACTTGTCTAGGGTGACTAAGTTCAGATTTGAATTCAGCTCTTCCTGATTTCAAACCCAGGAATCTATCCAATGTGCTCTTAGCTGCCTGTGTCAGCCTATCTAACCCACCCACCTCACAGGGTCATTGGATTCTGAATGTATATCTGTCTATATGTATGTGTGTAAATATATGTTGTATGAGAAGTAGAAGCAATGGACATTGGACATGGGATAGATATATATGTATATATTTGAACAATATGAATACATGTTTGTATATATACAAAGATGCATTATAATATATATATATGTATATATACATGTGCATACAAATATATATGTGAACCAGAAGCAATGGCCCCTTGGACATGTGACAGCGATAAATAGAGATAGACATGTCTAGATAGATATAGAGCTACATAGGCAAAGATATAGATAGATGTCTAAATATATTTTTTCTTGTATAATCTCACTGTTATCTATTATATTACAGATAATATTATCTTATTATCTTTTTTCTCTTTAAAGTACAAATCTTTCTTTCTCAAGGCCAATCTTTGCTTATTTGTATTTCTAGTACTTTTTTCAAACTACCCCCTTTTTTTCTGACCTATCTTTTCCCCAGGGTTTTTTTATATTTTGCTGTGTGTGCAGTAAAAATTGTGACAGGGAAAACTAATAACACAAATTGTGCAATTGTGAACTTCCTGAAATAATTTCTTACTTCATTAAATGATATCCAAACAAATAATATGAACATGCTTTCTACTTATCTTCATTTCTAAAAATATCACCACACACACACACACACACACACACACACACACACACACACATTCATCTTGTCTAATCTTGCCTTGGATTCAATAAATTTCTCCTTTAGTAACATTTTCATTGGAAAAAGATTCCTTTATGAAGTATATCTGCAATACATAGTCACATGGATTAAAAAAACACTATAAAAAGTGATAGTTATTTAAAAGGTGATGCATTATATAATGAATTAAAGTTAGCCTACAGATCCAAGTATGGTATGTTGAAACTCGAGAAATTCCAAGAAATTGCAAAGCATTAATATTCAATCTTCACTGGAATCCTTTTTTTACCCTATATTGATTTCCATTTTACAGTATATGGGTGCAAAGTGAGAAAATGAATTTCCTCTCACCTCCCCTCTACACCCCCCTTCATGCTTCCCTTCCTCAAAAAATTATCCTGTGTTGGAAGATAGTTAGAATGGGTAAAGAAAATTCTGAAGAGCTGATTAGGGAAACAAAATTGGGCTAAGTCTTGTCAAGTCAGAATCCTTCAGGATAATACACAATTCACAAGCTCATCCTCATGATATACTTTTTCACACATAGCTGCCCTTTAGGACTTTGCTCAAACCCGCATTTACACCCTGTTGTTTCTCACATTTTCTTGTAACTTGAAGAGATAAGTGGTGCCAGCTGGCTCCCATTTAATTCAAGGCAAGATGGTATTCAGACTTTCTAGAACTTGGTACACACCTCAGCAAACTTGCCAGGGGGAATGAAGGGTGAGGAAGGGGTACACATTCAACTGAAGGAGCTGCGGTGGGGGTGGGGGCTGAATCAAGTAGATGAAGTATTTTTTTTCTAATTTAGTATTAAGACAAGTAGCAGTGCTCACAAATCAGAAGGGAAACATATGGAGTGGGATGAAGATCAATGTTAAAAAAAAGCAGGGAAAGACACACATATCTAATATATATGGGAAACTTTTCATCTCAATTTTATTCAGTTCATTTGCCCATATTCACTTATTCACTTGTTTGGACTGACAGTGTAAATTTGGGGGATGGCGATGGCTAGTGGGCTTTACTGGCATCAATCAATCAGCAGGCAATTAGGCAACATTAGGTATACAAAAGCAAAAGTGAGGCAATCTCTTGCTACCAAAAAGCTTATAGTTTAGCTCTATATTTCCAGAGAATTATATCTTCAAGCATATCTTCAAATTGCTTTTCAGTCAAGGCATACGTAGTCACATATATGTATGTATGACATGGGTAGAGCCATGACCCTGACATCAGGAGGTCCTGAATTCAAATGTGACCACAGCCACTTATTAACCACGGTAAGACCCTTAATCCTGATTGTAAGTAAGTTTGGTCAAGACACTTAACCCTGATTGCCTCATATCCGAAAGAGAAAGTGAGGCTGGTTATTTAGTACAGCACCCCCTAACTCAAAATTCAATTCATGGGCATGTCATGACATCACTTCTCTGATGCCATGGTCTTCTTTGAAAATGAAGGACAAACATTATATTTATAATAGATACAGATACATAAAGCATCAGACAATACATTTCAAGACCAAGTGGAGTTTTTAGCCATGTTATTTTTTCTATCTTTTCTATTCTTTATATATCTTTATGTATCTTACTGACTGGATACATAACTTTCTCCTTTGCATTCTAAAGTATGTCTTTGAAAAGCCAGGATGGTTTGCTACTCATTCACCTTATAATTCTCAGTTGACAGAGTTTTTCTGGAAAATTTACCCTGGGGAAATTTATGGGATATCTGGGATTAAGCCTGGGGCTTATTTAATTTTTTTTCTTTGTCAGAAAAGTCTCTCTTTCCTCTGGAGAGGCATATGAAGAATAGGAAGAGTTCTTAATCAAACCTCTAGGTAATTTAGTTAGTTCATAAGATACCATTGGCAAATAGTGATGAACTCACTACCACAAGCCTAGGAGTGAGGAGACAGGTACAATTAGACAATTAAGCAATCAATAAATATTCATTAAGTGCCCATCATGTTCCAGGGACTATATAGCTAAAGTTCACATGCTGAGTCCATGCAGAGTCAGTAGCCTCTGGGCTCCAATTTGTGGTGCCATAGAGCAGGGCTCAGTGGACTCAGAATCAGGTAGGGTTAATCAAGAACAGCAAAGGACTCAAGAAACATAAATTTCTGAAAAAGTTGTGAAGATGAAGAAGGACAAATACTGATTCAGAAAGGTAGCAGTCATATGAGAATATGTGAGTTTCATCTCTATTCATTCCTTTTTAAAAATCAGCAAGTCCAAGTAAATGGAGCAGAAGTGACTCAAGTAAGGATTTTAAATTGAAATGTGATAGTAGAGAGAAGAAAACACCCCAGTAAAATACTCTGAAGGAGAGAAGACATTATATAGGAAGAAAAATCATAATTAATAAGTAGAAATAACAGGAAAGAGATTAAGGAGAAATATGCATGGTCCTATATGTATAAATTGATGTGCATGTTGCATAATTATATATATATATATATGTATATATGAGTAATAAAGTGAAGTTGAAAATTTGACAGAAAGAAAGAAATATGATCTCATATTGGGCTAGGTAACATTTGAGATCTTCTAAACTTTAAGCATCAACGATTCTCTGAATAAGTAGGATTGAGACCACTATGGCTAGCAATATTTATCTATCCATCTTATGAGACTAAAATTCAGTGGGTACAAACTTAAGGTAAATAAAAAAATTAAAATGAGAATAAAATGAAATTTTATGGTCTTAGGTGAAAATAATATTCATCTACCTAACATTTGAACAGCAGTTGTTTAACTTGAAGAAGAAAAGATTTATGAGGAACATGATAGCTCTCTTCAAATATTTGAAGGAATGTCACATGAAAGAAAGGTTAGACTTATTCTGTGTTGCATCAGAAAGCAGAAATAGAATCAATGGATACAAGATAACAGGCAGGTAGATTGTAGCTGGGTGTAAGAAAAGTCTTCTAAATCCTACAACTATCCAGCAATGAAATAGGGTATATGGAAGAGTGATTAGATCCCCATCACAAGAAGTATTCAAGCCAAAGTAGAGGTCAAGAATATTATGGATTTCTTCATGGAACTGGAAATTGAACTTGGGATATGGCAACTAAGTGGTGCAATGGATAGGATGCTAGTTCTAGAAGCAGAAGGATGTAAGTTCAAATCTGGTCCCAGGCACTTACTAGCTTATATGACACTGGGCAAATCACTTAATACTATTTCTTTAGTTTCATCATTTGTAAAATTAGCTAGAGAAGGAAATGAAAACTACTTGGTGAAGATAAACTTAAATGGGTTTACAAAGAGTCAGACATGACTGAAATGACTGAACAACAACCATTAAGGATACTTCCGATAGTAAAAATCTATAATTATGTGAACTAAATCCAGGACCACATGTATTATTACTTTGACCATTCTTGAGCATATTCTTAGCAATTTATGGTTAAGGTGAATTAGATTGGATGGAATTCCATGAAAGAATCCATAATATTCTTGTCTTCTACCTCAGCTTGATTATCTCTAGTAATGGGGATCTGATCATTGTTACACATAGCCTGTTTCATTGCTGTATAGTTGTAGGATTTAGAAGATATTTCTTATATTCAGCTAAAATCTATTTGTCTGTTACCTTCTTATTCATTGGGTCTATTTCTGCTTTCTGATGCAACATAATAAGCCTAACTTTTCTTCCATGTGGCACCTGGCTGCTTTGGAATTTCCCAAATCTATAATTTTATTATTATACTTCATTCTTTTTATTCCTATTCATTACTGAACTCCTCCTTCCCTCCAATTCTACTCAATGTTCTCTTTATCTTATTCCAAGACAAAGTGCTCAGTAATTTCTCTAAAAGTACAAGTCCAGAAATCCTTGATCACTTATATTTGAATTCAACTAGGAAATAGTGATAGATATCATTATTGCTTAATGGTTTGCAAAGTACTTCAAATATTTTATCTCATTTGATTTTCACAACAATCCTGGGTGTTGGCATTATTATTATACTCATCTTTATGGATGAGGTAATTGAGACTGACAAAGGTTAAGTGACTGATCCAGGATCACAAAGATAAGTTTTTGAGGTAAGATGAGTCCAGGTCTTCCCTGTTCTTAGTCATGAACTTAGTACTCTATGCTACCTGTCTCTAAAATGCAATCATAATACTTGAGTTTCAGGTCAGTGCCTTAATCCTAGAATCGATTTCCATTTTATGGCTTTGGATGAATCATTGTGAATCATCAGCTTTTGTAAATCTCAGACCTTGAAACTAAGTCTCATCCTATCCTATTATCTGTTGGGTTAGCTATTTCTCTTAGTATCCTGTCACCTTAAAATTAGATATGAATAGCATGTGTCCTGCTTTCCAAGTTATTTATATAAAAAGGCTAAACATCACAAGATCAAGAACAAATCCCGGGATCACTCCACCAAAGACCTCCTTCCATATAGACATTGAATCAGTAATGACTAGTCTTTGGGTCTTATTATCCAACCACTTTTTCCTGGGAATTTTCTCCTGATATCCCCAGGTATAGTGCTCTACTCCATGACTTGAAAATGGAGTCACACACACCACAACATAGGTTATAGTTCTCAAATATTTATAAGAATTCTACGTATCCTTTTTCCAAGCTATTCATAAAATTACTAAGACTTTGGGGATATTATATATTTTACCTTCCCTAATCTGTTCTCATATATATATATGTATATAAAATGAAATTTCCTTGAGGGCAGGGTCTTGTTTAGTTTTTGTCTTTCTATCCAAACTCATTGCCTGGCATGTATCTAATCAATGAATTGAACAGAAACATATGGAAAAGATTTTCTTTTCTGCTTGTGAAGTCTAAGAATTTTGTAAACTCATGTTCTTCCCTATATGAAATAATAATTTTTATAATTTCCAAGTGACTTAGGGGAAAATTCTGGAGTGGGATAGCATGGGCACAGCAAGATCCTTTGGTCAGAAAAGATTGTTTAAGCATCTAGCAAAGAAATGTTAGAAGGAGGGGGGAAGAAAAGAAAAGAAAGAAAATTATTTTTGATTGTCTACACTTGAATGAATTTCTAGGATACTAATGACATATGAAAAACTACTATGTTCTTTGTCCTTTCCAATAAGCCCTCAGCCTGAGATTGCCAGACTTTTTGTTCAATGGCCAGAATCCATTTGCAAGCATGGCTCTGTGGGCTTGGCTTTGAAGACTATTTCTCTGCAGGCATTTAGTCAGGAAGCCACATGAGCAGATTAACAAAGAGTTTACTGACTTCTCTTTCCCTTCCAGCATTAGCACCTCTAATGATAACTCAGAGCTGGTGAGTGCCCCAGTGGGGAGGAAACCTTTCCTGAGGAGGTTATGTGTGAACCAGTTAGCTTTCAAAAACAAACCCTTCAGAAACACAGACTTCTTCTTTTACCAAATTCCTTATACTGAAGTCACATAATGATAATAATAATAACAAATAATAATTGACATTATATATTACTCTGAAGTTTGCAAAGCTCTTCCTGGAATCATCTTATTTAAACCTGAAAAAATCCTTATCTGGTACATATGATAGGAATGAGACCTATGGATATGATTCATTGATATAAAATATTTTCAGTTGAGAATACTCCCTTTACCATTACACATTAGCAATTTCTGTGCAAAATTCGTAAAGAATTACTAATAACACTAAGAAGCTAGATGAATTGTGCAGGGTTGCACAGTCAGAATGTATCAGTGGACCATATTAAATCCAAGTCTTTCTTATCCTAAGACCAAATTGCTACCCACTATGCCATGATGCCTCTAATGAGGTACATAATATATTTATTATTATCCCTATTTGTCTTAGTAAACTAAGGTTCAAAAAGGGAAGTGACAGGATACTATGAAAAGGACTATTTATTTGGAGTTAAAGGACTTGATTCTGAATATCTCTTTACCCTTCTGTGGCTCAGTTTCTTCATCACTGAGATGAGACTATTGTACTAGATGATCCGGGAGATCACTTCCAAGTCTGTATCTCTGATCCTATGCCTTTTCCATGCAAGTAGATGTCACCTGCAGGATTTAAGCATAGGTCTTCCTGACTTAAGATTTATAAAATCTCCTATGCCATGCTTCTTTTAATGAATTGTGGTACTCAGAAGGTTTTAAGAATAAATCTAATTCTTCAAATTCTTGGCAAACTTATGAATAATAATACCTTATTTTTTCAAATAGAATAATAGCTAGGTGTCCCTTAGAACAATAAAGGGTAAGAAGGAGTATCTTTTTCTTACTGGAACACCCCCAAACATATAGGGTGGACTGTTAAGGGGGTGGTGTTCTTGAGTAGGGTATCTATAGATGATAAGTTGAGTTTGGATGTCAGCAGTAGTAGACCCCAGGTTCAGAGCAGGATATGACTTCTAGTATCTATCACAACCTTCAGAGAAATAACCAAAGCAAGAATTTCATACCAAAGGGAACACTTCAATTCTGCCACTTTTAACCAACACAATTTTCCAGATAGATAATAGATATGGAATCTATCAGCAGGTGATCTTGAACAGAACCAAGTCCACATTAGGAACTTGAAGAGCTCAGATGAGGGAAATAAAAGTCAAACTTTGACCTGGATCAGGCTGTTTTGAGAGCTTTAAAAGCTTTCAAGTCCTCAGATTGATCCTAAGATCCTAGAATAACACAACACTCAATACTCCAAGAAAGTAACAACAGGACCAGCCCAGATGCTCCATCCAGAAACCTGGCAGAACACAGTCCTAACAATATGTCCAAAGTCAGGAAAGAGTCTGGAAGAATGGGCAAACAATAAATTATACAACTATATTGAACTGTTATGGTGGCAAGGATAATTTAAGACACAAACTCAGAAGAAGAAAATGACTCCCAAACATCTACAAACAATACTTAGAGAGAAAAAAACAGCACAACCATAGACTCAAATTCAGTGAGAATTTGATGAAGAGATAAAAAGAAGCTTTTTTCATATTAAATAATTGAATGCAAATAAATAAAATATTAGAAAAGAAACGAGAGCTATACATGGAAGAATTAGAAAGATAATTAATGGTCTGGTTTTGGCAGAAATGGATCAAAATCTTGCCAAAGCAACAAACTCTCTGAAAATTATAATGGACCAAAAAGATGACAATGACTATGAGACAATAAGAAATTCTAAAACAAAGTTAAAAGGCCCAAAATAGAAGAAAATATATGGCACTTTAAAGCTAAATCAACTAATTTAGAAAATGGATTAAGGAGAAAAAATTTAATATTCATTGGACTCAACACCATGAGCAAAAAAGTACCTAGACATTATATTTCAATGTTAATAGTAAACTGCTCAGATCTCTTTGAACCAGATTATAAAATAGATATTGAAAGAATCCACTAATTTCTTCCTATTAGTAATGCCACAATGAACTTCCAAGTCAGGAAAACCTATATTCAAATCCCACTTCAAATGCTTATTAGCTGTGTGACCCTGGGAAAGCCATATAACCTCTGCCTGGCTCAGATTCTTCATCTGAAAAATGGGGAGGGGGAGAAAACTTTGCAAGGTTTTTGAGAGGATTAAAAGAGATAACTGTAAAATTCTTAGCAAAGTACCTAGTGCGTAGAAAACACTTTATACATATTGTTCATGATTATTTAGTTTTATAGTTCATATTAATATTTATATAGTTGTATGTTGTTGCTGTTATTATTATTACATGTAAAGTGGGAATAAAAATAGCACTTCCCTCATAGTTGCTATGAAGATAACATTAGAACTGTTTTTCAATGAGAGTATTGTTATTATTAATAATGATTTCAGATTTCTCATCTTTTAGGACCTTTATGGACAGCTGTATGCTGGATTCAGCTTGAATGGGCTAGCCAAATGCTACAAGTCAGGCATGATTTATTGTTCTATTTATTGTCTAGATTTAAGAAAGTTGTGAAGATAATATTAACAATGAACATTAAATTTAAAATATCACATGTTCTTTTTTTTTCTTGGAGAGTTGGCTGTTAAATATTTAATTAGCATTTTCCCTCTTTGGGGATAGCCTTATCCTACACAGCATGATAGCCTTAACCATTTATAGAAATTTTATTAATGTGTTTCATTTTTTTACCTTTGAAAAACACATCTTCACACTTTAAAATTTAAGGCAATGGGGCTAAAGTGATTTGCTCAAGGTCACACAGCTAGATAATTATTAAGTTTCTGAGGTCAGATTTGAACTTAGGTCCTCCTGACTCCAGGGCCAGTGCTCTATCCACTGTATCACCTAGCTGCCCCTACACAAATTTTTAATACCTGAAAACCCTCAATGATTTCTTCTCTAGATCCCTTTCAAACATAATCACCCATTTTATTCAATTTCTAAGTGGACACTAGTAGTTTTTCTCCAAGTGATTCACAAAACAATTAAAGTGGCTCATTAGACAGAATCAAATATAAATGAAAACTAGGTGAAGACATCCAAAATGATGCATGCCACTCTCCAAAGACATTCAGCAGGCTGCTACCACATAAACTAGCCAAGGTTCAAAAAGGATGGTTTTAAACTGAAAAACTTCAGTCCTCTAATTGGCAAGACTACAAGGGATAAATGACTACAATTCTTAGAGACTTTTGTTTACTGCAGAGGTCCACATGTGTAGGTGTTGCTGTATATTCTATTTTAGTTTAGTGTTAATAAATTGTCAAATAACAAATTGAGATTTTTGTGAATTCAAATACATCTGGCATACTCCAAATATAATAATTACAGAGAGTGTACAATCAGTATAGTCTTGCTATGGGATTTATTGGCATAATTAAAGAGAGAGATTTTTAAAAAAATGCCAGAGACAAAGACAAGGAAAATTACACAGTGGTTCTAAAGATGGCTTCAGATATATGAAAAATTATTTCTCACCATAGCAGATACTTATATATTGTATATATGATAGTATTTCTATAAAGTAAAATGTCATGTGCTATAAGATACCCTCTCTGAACTGTATTAGTGACTGAAAGAAAAAAGAAGAGAAAAAACATAAAAGACAAATGAAAAAGAAAACATAGGATGAATAATAATAATAATAATAATAATTATTATTATTATGCTATCTTTAACCGGAGTTGGTTGTGCATGCCCAATAATCCCAGTAATTACCAGGATGATTCTGGTAGATCTCTTGAGCTTAGGAGTTCTGAATTGGAGTGAACTAAGCCAATCATATGCCTACACTTAGTTCATTATCAATATGGTTCAGAAGGTGACATCAGGTTGCCTAAGGAAAGATTAAATCAACCCAGGTTAGAAAAAGAAGTGGGTCAACATTTTTATCCCTATATATAGTAAGAGCAGGTTTATAAACTAGTTCCTGCCCTTATAACTTGGGAGATATAAGAAGACCCAATATTTAAAAAAAGAAGATAAAAAAGCAATGATATTTTGGAAACTGAGTCAGTCTGAGTCAAATTGAAACCAAAAAATGCTGAAACTCATTTAATTAATGAAACATCACAGAATAGGGGAAAATTCCTAAGAAGTCATAATGATGATGATATGGGTATCACATTTATATAATATTTCTCATATATTGCATCATGTGTTTCTCAGAACAAGATTTGGAGGTAGGTATTATTGTTATTTTATAGATAAGAGAGCTCAGAAGAGAAAAATGATTTCCATATGATCACACAGTCAATAGGTGTCTAAAGTGAAATTTGAACCCAGGTCTTTGTGATTCCATTTCTGCTGTTAGAAAGAGGAACATTCTGTGCATAAGCTAAAAAGAAGCAAGTTGCTACAGCCTTTCTCATTTCAAGAGCAGGGAAGGAAGGAAATGGGAGGAAAATGTTCCTTTTCACAGAAAGTAAATAAAAACCTCACAGGTAAAAGCAAGGAAGAGAACATAGCTGCAGAAGGAATGGGGAGAAAGAAGACTTCTTAGACATCATCTCATACTTCTGAAATAACTTCTATTTCTAATATAAGGGAAGCTCCCAACTGCCAAGTGTGTCCCTGGTCTGAATTCTCTTCACTAATACCTTAACAATGAGGTCTGGGAAAGTTGCTACTTAGAAGATTTTTCTGAATGATGATTTCTTTATCTCAATAAGTTTCACAACCCTTAACACAGTATCTTGAGATGTTTCCCTATTTTATTGCTTAAGACAAGGACAATCAGGAATGCCTATCCAAGGATCCCAACTGGTGCCTTTCTTGCTAATGTGTGAAAACATTTTTAAGATCAAGTTGTGAGTGAATGAAATCATGGTGATGGTCATGCATGCTTTTTGCATTCCATTGGCTTTTCAATTTTTCACGTCAGCTGTACCTTGGTAGCTATTTCATCATTTTGCCCTGAAGTGTTTAAATTTCTTCTATTCCTTTCCTCCTTTGGTCTTCCTTCCTTTGTTTATTCCTTCCTTTCCTCCTTCTTTTTCCCCTTCCTTTTTCTTTCTTCTTTCCTTCCTTCTTTTGACTCCTCTCTTTGACTACTTCTCTCTTTGGCTCCCTTCTTCCTTTTTCCTTTTCTTTCTCTTACATAGGAGGAAGTGCAGTATAATGGATAGAGAGTTAACTTTGGAGCCTAGGTTCAACTTCTGCCTAGAGAAGTCATTTAAGCTCTTAGTGGATTCTGGGTAATTCTCTAATATTTGTGAGAAGGTGTTGGCATGCATTGGTAGCATCAGCATTTGGTAGATTCCCTATACAATTAAATCACTGATGCAACCCCTCGCTACTCCTCTTTTGGCTCTCTTCACTTTCTAATTGACCAGAATCCCAATAGTATAAATGTATTGTCACAATAGAGGAGTTACATCCACAGACTTAGAGAAATGGGGAGAAGTGTATAGATCTTCCTTCTAAGTTACATTAGGACACACCCACTTTTCTCCCCCAAAATGATCTTTTGTTTCTAAATATCCAAAATGAGAGAGGTAATGATTTTACTTTACTCTGTACAGAACAACTTGAATTATGTTCATATGTGGTCATGCCATTTTAGGGAGAAAACTGACAAACCAGACAAACACATTCCTTTTCTACTGCCCTTTATAGACATTTTCATACCCTTCCCAATAGTTCTACTACCTCATCCCTTTTGCTTACAGAATCACTGAACTTAAAAGTTGCAAAGCACCTTAGTTACTGTTTAGTCCAATCCATACATTAAAGACCTGACATTATCTTGAACTCAACAAGTGGTCTTCATGCTTATTATTTCAACCTCAGAAACTCTTTTATCCATGCTCTACCTATAAAGTACATCCTTGTTCAGCTCCCATCATCTCTCACCTGGTATCTTCTAACATTTACTTAATTAGTCTCTTGTTTCTCCAATTTCTTTCCAACATAGTTGCCAACATTAATTTCTTGACTGTATCATTACTTTGTTTAAAAAGTTTTAGCAATCTCCTACCTGGGTGGTACCCTGAATAGAGTGCAGTTTTGGAGTGAAGAAATTGAGTTCAAACCCTGCTTCAGACATTACCTAGTTAGATGACTCTGGGGAAGTCATTTAACTTTTCTGTCCTTAGTTTCCACACCTGTAAAATGGGTATATTAATAGCCCCTATCTTAAAGTCTGGTGGTGAGAATCATATCAGTTAATATGTAGTATGTTTTGTAATCTTTCTTACTATTATGATGATGATTATTATGATGACAATGACAACAACCACTACCAGCAACACTGCTATTACTACTACCATTGCTGCTACTATTACTACTACCTGCTGTTTCTGCTGCTGCTGTTGCTGCTGTGGCGGCTACTACTACTACTACTACTACTACTACTACTACTACTACTACCACTACTAAACAAGCATTTTAAACAATTTACAGTCTTTTATCTTCTTATTAGCTTTTTTTTTTTTTTTTTTTTTTTTTTTTTTTTTACTTTTTGCTAGGCAATGGGGCTAAGTAGCTTGCCCAAGGCCACACAGCTAGGTAATTATCAAGTGACTGAGGCAGAATTTGAACTCAGATACTCCTGACTCCAGGGCTGGTGCTCTGTCCACTGCGCCACCTAGCCACTCCCCTCTTATTGTTTAGACTTATTTCATACTCTTCCTCTTCATGAATTCTTTGTTTCAACTATATTGTAGTTATTTCTCCTTGTACTCAAGGCCCTATCTCCAACCTATATTTTTGCTTAAACTGCTTCTCTTTTCTCATCTGTCAAAAAGAGAATCTGTCTCTTCTTTCTCAATTATGACTGCCCCAATTCCTCCCTCCTCCTTCATCTCCCTCATTGCAAGTATAATCTATCTCTCTGTCTTTATCTCAGTCTCATACTCCTCACTTCTCTGTCTGTATCTCTCCCCTCACTTCTCTTCCTCACTTTCTCCCTCCCTTTCTCTCTACATCACTCATCTCAATTTTTTTTAGAATTGTATTTATTTATTTATGTTCATATATTAAACTTCAGGTAAAATGTAAGTTAGCAAAAGGTGAGAGCTACTTCATTTGTTTCTTGGACTTCCTAGAGAGGTTAATTGAGCATTTCTGCTTATTTTTTCCCTTTTTTATATATCCTTTTATATCATTTCACAAGTGTAGGGAATTTCTAGTGAGGAAAAACACTCTACCACAGCAAACCAGCAGCTGTTCTGTGCTTATAGTCTTAGAAAATTTCCTAGAATTCTAAGAAATTAAGTGATTTACTAATATTTTCCAAGAGTAGAATTTGAATTCAGGTCAACTTGACTTCAAAGTAATCCCTTAATCCACCATTCTACTCTTCCTTTCATTAAATAAGTGCTTAATCACTTAAAAACTGAACTAAATTGCATTATATAATATATATGATGTAATTTAATTCAGTTTTACATTATCCTGGATCAAATATATGGTAATAGAGTGGGAACTTAAAACTCAGAGCCTCTGTTTTCAAATTCAGTATTCTTTTTATTAATCTCTGTGAAAGAGTCATGGAAGGATCTTGCTAAGAATTGTTTATGATGAGAAATTTGACTAGATTGTGATCTAGGCCAGTGGAAGGAGTCCCTACCCTGATGAGATCATGAATTGACTGAGAATTAACAGTGTATTTAATCTTTTTATCTTGAGTCTAACATCAGATAAGTTCATGATTTTTTTAATCTTGACTTTCTCATCCAGTATATTAGCACATTTTTTTGTGTCATTTTCAAATCTGATATGTCATCTATGTCTTTGCGAAATCATTGATAAAGATGTTTATACTTCACCAAAAATAATTTGTGGGAAAATGTTGTTAGTGCACAAAGTCACAAAATTATTCCTAGGAATGAAACTGTAATACACAGAGACAGGAGGGATGGAGTTTAATATACAACCTGAAGACAGGATAGTACTTATCACAAAGAAAATCTGTGACTGTTTCAGACATATGGGGTAAATTAGGAAGAACATACAGTATTCTCTAGTGTTTTCTAATGCTTGATGGTGTCACCTGAAGCTTTCCCAGAAGATTGCCAATAAAATGCTTCTCTCTTGGGGTCCATCCCAAGAAAAAAGATAATATAGAAATAACATGATTCTTGGTAGAAATGTGGAGATAGGAATACTGACATCAAATAGAAAAGAAAGTCAAAGAACTGAAATAGGAGAAAGAGGAACTAATCAAGGACTTTGTAAATACATAAGTGAAGGCTTGGAAAAAGTGTAGGATTCCCCCCAGGAGTAACTGTACACTTTTCTAGATGACCTGACAGCATACCCTTTCCTGATACCCATTCTTTCTTACTTTGCATAATGACATCAAATGATAAGTTGAGGGGAGGAGAAACTTCAGTAATTTCAATGCCTAAAATGTTGGCATCTAGGAGCAAGACCTAGAGAATAATATTAAGTAGGCAAAGGGATAAAAAAGGAAGAAACATTATACCACCAGAAACAAAGAAGAAGAATGAAGACAATGATATGAGTAGTGGGCAAACTGATTAGTGGGTTCATACATATTGTTGGAATTTTGGCCTTTAAGAGATACTAGAAGCATTCCAATTCAAGTTACAAAGCATGGCAAATCTGAAGAAAATCTAAGGAAGATGTAGAATTCTCAGAGGAATTTTTCTGCTTTAAGTTGAAGATCATCTCAAAAAGGAAGGTCATGCTAATGATTAAAGAAGTGAAACTTTAGGAATATATGAATGTTTTATCTGTGTCTACCCAATGCCAGAATGACAGGCTGAACAATGAAAAAATCCAGTTGGCAGTTTGTCTACAAATGTGTAGCTCCAGATGTTACACATGCATGCTACATTAATGTCTGATAAGGTAGATTTTAAAGACTGTTCTTGGAAGCATAATTAAAGAACAGTTGGATGGCTCATGATTATACATTCAGTTAGAGAGTGAAAACTTCCTAGTAATGGACTTCAGTTTTAGATCTGAACCATGACCAGGAAAAATCATTCTCTCCTCTATTGCTCTGATTACTGAACTAAAACTTCATATCTTATTATAGTGAAATGTACAATCCAGGACCAATCACAGGAATTTATGATAAATAAGATTAGATATGTCAGATGCAGTCTTCAGCAGACTAAAAGAACTTGAATGGGAATGATTGCCCATTGTAACCTTCTAAAGTAAGGCAGGAGTGGAGGGTAAGGATTCCAATGGATGCTTATGACCAAAGAAATCTCATACTTCCCACTTATCTCATTAGCCTTTATTTATTGTAGTCTTTCTTGGAAGTTTTGACTTCAGGGTAAAAATTGTAGATGTCATTTCTATTGACCTCCAACATTTCACTGCTATTGCATGTGTTAGGAAAAGATCTACTACTTCACCCCCCTCCTTTCCTTCAGTCCTTTCTCTTTTCCTATTCCAAAAAACTTCTACTGGAAAGGAATACTAATGCAAAAGTTAGACAATCCCTCCCCTCAAGGAGCTGATATTCTAACAGAGGATATAATTGATAGGGGCGGGGATGAGTATTAGCCAGGCAAAGAAATTATGGTCTATCAAGTCAAAAGATGGTGATTGCAACCAGGGTGTAATACTTAAACAAATTCTTTAAAAAGATCATTGGAATTTTAGTTAAACACATCCTTTAGAAAGGTCATTGGAATTTAATTGTAATTTTCAGAGACAGAGGGGAGAGATGACAGGGAAGAAGAAAACCTTGTCAGCAGGTTGAGAAAAGGACAGAATGAAAAACACAAGCTTCCAGACAATGCGGGACTGAATCAAGTTAAGAAAACCTGAATTTATTAATTGTTTACTATGAGTCAGAATTGTGCTCTGTATTAGAAGTATAAAGAAAGCCAAAAAAAGTAAAGAAAGCAAATACAATCCTTTCTTTCAATGAGTTTATATTCTAACAGGGAAGACAACATGTAGATTTATTGGTTCAGACAAAATACATACAGAATTAAGGAAAAAGCCTAGGAATGGAAAGCTACCATGAAAAGGGAGACTAATAAAGGCTGTCTATAGGTGTCATTTCAGTTGTATTTTAAAGGAAGTTATGTGCAATCATGTTTTTAAGATTATACTATTTTATGGAAATATATATCCTATTCCATAAATCAAAAATAAAATAAGTGAAAATTTAAAAAAATTCAGGAAAGTATGGTTGCTACAGGGCACAGTTAAATGAGAAAGCATTCCATGCGGGGGGGGGGGGGCAGTCCATGAAAAGGCAGACAGACAAAAATAGGAGATGGAATAGTGTGTTCGAGAGGATTATATTCACTGGATTGTAGAATGTGTGAAGGTGAGTAAGGCATAACTGGCAAGGTAGGAAGGGACCAAGTTACAAAGAACTGAAAAAAGCCTAAGGACTTTATATATGTGATTTAGGTATAATAGAGAACCAGTAACATTTATTGAGGTGGGGAGTGGTGAAATGGTCATATCTATACTTTAGGAAATCACTTTGGCAGCTGTGCTGTTGGGAGAGATATGAGGAAGGAAGATCAATTAGAAGGTTATGATCATAGTCCAACTTTCTTACATGAACCATTGCCTGAATGAGGTAAGCTATGTTGTCCAGGGGGAAAATATAAGAGGATTGTAAGCGTTTCATTGTTTTCACTGAGTAAACTGTGCTATACCAGGTGTTTGTTTTCCTTTTCAGTCTCAAACATAAAACAAATAATAACTCCATAAAAAGCAAAAGAGCTAGATTTTTCAATAAAATAGGCACCCCCCCACATGCACACCCAACAGATCTAAAAATTAAAATAAAATAAGCTTTTAGAATCCTCTACTGCTATATGGAACAATGATATTAAAAATCACTCACCACATATCAAACCTGTGCTGTTCAGTTGTAAGTCACTTACAGAACTATTCCTTATATGAATAGTAAAACATAAAAATATCAAAACATTTTTCAGAAATATTAAATTTTCATATTTTCCTTTTTTTACTATTTAAGTGTCTTTAAGAATAATTTGCCACTAATTTTGAATAAGAATACTTCTTTTTTTGAAAATGAGAAACACAAAAAAGATAAAATAATAAAAACAAGTTCTAATGATTTCTCACCTTTCTCCTCTATCCCTGATTCTCCTTAGAAAAAGCTATTTAAGATACAATTTTGGCTTTGGATCATTTTTTTAAAAAAAATCTAAACCTCTAATTGAGAAATCCAATTCTGAGTCACTTGTTTCTATATGACTTCTTTTAGACCTAACTGTGCATGTACAAGCACTGAAGTGTTTGAAGAGTGTGCATAGATAGATTTGTTCCTATACAGATCAATTTGCTTCCATATAGATAAATGTATCTATTCTCTTATCCCACACTTACTGCAAATGACAGCAGGGAGCAGGAGATAGAAAATGGAGGCTACACTCCAGTTAAGAGATTCTGTTCCTTTACTTCTTGAAGCATACTTCTAGCCCTTGTAATGTTAGCTTAATGCATTATTCTTCTTTTCAGTTTTCTGCACTCTACCAAAGAACTCTACCAATAATGAAGTCAGTTCCTGCTACCTATTTCATGTATTTATAGTTGAGGCAGGAACCCTGTGTCACCATGAATCACTTTCCATTTAATTTTAGTTTTTATTTTTTAACTTCTAGAGAAATTCAAGTTACAGCCACTTCAGGAAGCGCCAGGGAAGAGTAAGATAATTTTGCTAAGTAATGCTACACAATGGTTTGTATTCAATGGAGCATCAAGGGAATGGAAAGAAGGATGAACCTGAGTACTTTTCAAAGAAATGAAGAAAGCTTCTAATTGGTTCTATTGAAGGCTATCTTTCAGAATCTGAAAAAGAAAAAAAGCTTTGCACAATTATGTTTATCATTATCAAGAGGTATCCAACATTTATTAATGTTCTGGGAAAGTTCAAATATCTTCACTGGTCACCTTTTCCAAATAACCTTAATAAAAAGTTTTATTGTGCATCACCACTGACATCCTTTTCTCTTGTTTTTACTTTTTTCAAAGACCTTTTCCAGTTTTTTATTATATCACGAACCCACAGGTTTTATTCTTTTGATTCAGATAGGAATCCTTAAGGATAGTAAAGTGAAGTGACTGAAGTTAATTTGCACAGGAAACCAGGACAAGTATTCAGGTACTCTGTTTTCTAGCTCAGTACTCTTTTCTGAATACCTCATGCTATCCAGTGTAAACTCCTAACAGTTATTCAATCAAGAAACATTTAAGAACTTACTTTGTGCTAGGGAATATGCTTTCACTAGGGATCCTAAGATGCTCTCACAAAGATAACATGCTAATTGAGGTGACAATGTACAAATGGAAGGCACTTGGGGGGGGGGGTTCTATTTTCCTGCAGAAAAATGTGGAATTTGAGAGCTGAGGGAAGCCTGGAAAGCTAGAAGGTAGAAATGAGAGAAGAAAGCATTCTAGGAATGGGGGAAAAACAGTCAATATGAAGATGGAGTGTTTTATCTGAGAAATGGCAAGTAAACCAGTAAAACTTATTCATAGGGTAGATGTAGTTGAGTAAAGTATAAGAAGACTGGAAAGGTAGGAAGCAACCAGGTTATGAAAAAATTGTCAAGTGGAGGATTTTATATTTGTTCCTAGAAGAGACATTGGATTTTATCAGGTGCTGGGGAATGGGGAGGGGAGAATAGCATGGTCAGACTTATGCTTTAGGAATATCACTGTGGCTAATGAGTGAAGGATGGATTAGAGTGAAGAGAGCTTTGAGACCAGAAGATGGCAAAGAAGTCAATTGGAATAGTCCAGGTGAGTGGTATTGGTTTTGTGAGTGGAGAGAAGGGGAAACACACAAGGAACTCATACAACATGTATAATATGTAGAATGTTATGAAGGAAATGAAAACATTTGCCAATGGAAGGAACTCAAAAATCAAAAATAACAAAGGGATTTTGAGCCTGGGTGATAGGGAGAATGGTTGCTACCTCTAGCAGGGAAAGGATAAGCATAGCTCATTCAATTTATTTTGTTGCCTAAATAATCTCTTATTTCTGTTTTTTTCTCCCATGCTTCTCTGAAGCAGCTAGGCATTCAAGTGGATAGAGTCCTGGGCCTGGAATCAAAATGAGCTTGAAATCTGGTTTCTGACAATTATTAGCTATGCAATCCTGGTCAAGTAAGTTATTTAACTTATATCTTGCTAAATTTTCTAAAATTTTAAATGAGGATCATAAAAGCATCTACCTCACAGGGTTGTTGTCTGGCTCAAATAAGATATTTATAAATGATAGGCATTTCTGGGACATAGTAAATATTTAATAAATTCCTGTTTCCTCTCTTTACTTATAAGTTTGACTTGTTTAAGGGATATGACTACAATTTCTTTTTCTGACAAAATTAATTCAAAAATTTAGAGATAGAAGGAATAATTAATTAATTCCTCAATAACTTTCTCCAAAGGAATTATGGATAGAAAACTGACTTTTTAGTTAGGAAGGTATGGGTTCAAGTTCTACTTGTGGCATATAAGGGCAGCTCACTTAATCTCAACAACTCAGGTAGTTCTCAAAGACAAAATTTCAGAACATGAATTCTTTGAGAATAATCTATCTCCTCTATCTTTCTTACTTCTCAGATCTTTATGTGCCATCCTGGCATCATTACATACATCTGGTGTGATTCCTTCACACCAGAACTGGTGAAAGCTTCTACCTATGCATTCTCTCTTTTCCACCAACCCAACTATGGGTCCTAGGTTTAATCATTTGGTTTTTGACTTTTGTTTAGATCAATCAGCTTTTGTGATTATAGATAAAACAAGTTTTTTCCTGAACTTAAGAAATAAAACAATTATTTCCATAACAAAGTAGATTTGAAACAATTTCAAAAACATCCATTCAACTTTCTACTTTGAATGCAGCATAGCAGACTGCTGAAATCAGAGTCAGTGAGTCAATATAAATTTATTAAGTATTTACTAGTCTGGCACTGTGCTAGTACTGGGAATTTTAAAAAGGCAAAACAAATAAAGAGCAATCCCTGCTTTCCAGGAGCTTACAGTCTAAGGAAGGAGACAAAATGCAAGATAACACAAGATAAACTGGAAATCAAATCCTACTTCTAAGCTTATTAGCTGTATGACTCTCATTTAATTACTTAATTTCCATGAGCCTCAGTTTACTCATGGGTAAAATGGAGACTCAGATTTAGAGAGGATTTTGGAAGATTTCCAGTCTATTTTCATTGTTATAGATAAAGGAACTGAATTTTATATTTAGTAAGTGATTTTTCCAATACAGGAAAGAAGTGAGACAGAAGCAAGATTTGGAGTCAGGCCTTCTGAATAAAAAAACCAGTGTCATTTTGCCTACTCCATATAGAATGGTAGGATTTGTAGTAGTTAACTCACAGGACCAAATAGAGCTTCAAATGATATGATGTGTATAAAATGCTTTGCAAACTTTAAAGTGCTATGTAGATTTCTATTATGATTAACTGTTTTCTCTAGAGGAGTCAGAATACATGGTCAGGGTAATTACCATCTATGGATTTTTCTTTAAGTTTACAAGTAGAAATGAAATCTAAGAATAAAGTGCAAAATATCTTCAAAATCGTTCATTCATTTCTGCTGTATCAGTCTTTCAAAATCTAAACTATGCACCCAGAGATTTTATCCTTCTCATGGCCCAGGCTTCTCAATTTCACACAAAGTTAGAACCATGTCCTGCAGACAACCTAGCTTTTAATTTTCAGAAGGAATAGCTAACAAATCTAACTCCTCTGAGTCCACTAGAGCATCCCTTTAGATGGGGCATCTCCCTGAGCTGATAATTGTCTTTTCCTTAATCATTCCAAGATGATGAAGTGTTAGTTTCTTCCTCCTTGTAGCTTATTAAATTTAGTACAAATAATAAAACCCAAAGGCACTGTAGTTTCCACAGTGTCAAATGAATATAATGGCTTCACAGAACAGCAGCTTAAAAGGATTTCCAATCAGGATTGAGGCAGGTGGGAGTAACTAGGTTTTACAAGCTCTCAAAGAATTGGGTATAACATTAAGAACAATGTTCAAAGGAAAAGTCCTTTTCAGAGAAACACAGATTAAAGCTAAATTGTCCTTTAGTGGTCATTAAATCCAATCTCCTCATCTTCTGGAGGAGAAAACTGACTTTCAGAGAACTAAAATGCCTCCAGGCTACATAGTTAGTGTTGGAGATAGAGGTGTATGGGTGAACCCACATCTACATCTCTCCAGGTCCAGCATGCTGTCTGATATGCCATTCTGTCTCTCCTAGACACAGAGTAGAATATAAATGTCCTGATGGCAAGTACTATTTCATATTTGTCTTGTACTCATTTATATTAGAGTCTGACACAATAGCTGCTCAATCTTAATGAGTGAATAAAAAAGTCATCTCGATGAATGCATATGGTTCATAGGAACAGAGGAAACGAGGAATTCTGAGAGACATAGAAAAAGGAAGATAAAAAGAAAAAGTAGTCCAGTTTTAGGAGAGAGTCAGTACTAAGTCATACACAAGAAGAAGTGCCATGGAAGAAGAACAAAAAGATAATTTGCTCTCCAGGCAATAGGACTCATTTGACTAAGTAAGCAGAAACATGATCAGATGTGCATTTTAGAGAAATCATTTGGTTTTGTAAGAAATGCCAAAAAAGAATTGTTTCAGAAAACTGTGAAAAGGCTTGCATGAACCAATTAGAGTGAAATAAGAACAACAAAAGAAGAATTTATGCACTAACAGCACCAATTTGTAAGTCTGTGTGTGTGTGTGTGTGTGTGTGTGTGTGTGTGTATGATTTTTTTGCAAGACAATAGGGTTAAGTGACTTACCCAAAGTCACACAGCTAAGTATTAAGTGTCTGAGACTGAATCTAAACTCAGGTCCTCCTGATTCCAGGGCCATTGATTTATCCATTGTACCACCTAGTTGCCCCTCCACACGATTTTTAAGACAAATGACTTTGAAGAACTTTAGATTTCTATTCTATACAATGAGCAGTCAAGATTCTAGAGAAGGGATGATCAAGTCTACTATCTACCTTCTAACAGAGGTAACAGACTCAAGGTGAAGAATGAGACATATGTCTGCTCATGTAGTTATGATGGGAATTTGTTTTGCTTGACTTTAGGTCTGTGTGTGTGTGTGAGTGTGTGTGTGTGTGTGTGTGTGTGTGTGTGTGTGTGTGTGTGTGTGTGACATCTGCTAAAACCTTGACCTCTCTCAAGCAAAATTTTGCATCTAAAATGTATTTTTCACTAAATACTCCCTAGCAACTCAGTAAAAAGTACCTTATTGTCCTGGCCACTGAGAGTAGGAAATTGAGTGGGGGTGAGGAATCAAGTTCATTTCCAGCAATTTTCATTGAGACCTGGGGGCATTACACTACAAAAGTTGGTCAAAAACATCTCTCCCACTGACCTCCTAAGGATTGCTTAAATGCCAACAGAAATTAATTTTTTTTTGAATTAAGACATTGTGCTTCCCTGGATCTCCTGTTAAAATATAACTAGCTCAGAAAAGATGATACCATAATCCTATTATATTTCCAAATTTCCTCCTACCTTTTTTCAAAGGATTATTGTATTTATAAATTGTAAACTTTTAAAAATGTAAACTAAGGAACAGAACTTGGGTCCCTGGTTTCCCTACTGGTTTCTTATTTGTATTACCTTTTCTTTAACTGGGATACTGCTCATTAAATTGCCTTGAGGAAAGGAGGGTAGAGTTTTATTTCTTCCTCTGTCTTGAAAATTTCCCAAAAAACCTTTTCTAGGGTTTAAAAATTCTTTTTTGTTGCTAATAATATCAGGAAAACATGCAGGAGTTTAAATTTTGAAGGAAAAACTGTCAATTTCAAAAAAATCTTAAAAACTAACTCTGGCCTTTCATGGAAATACACACAGAAGTAAGCCTAGTTTTTCTTAGTTCCTCATTGTCTTTGCCCCATATCTTTACTTAAACTCTTTTACCAGATTTTATCCCTGGAGTTGACCCAGACAACCTTCTCTAGTTGGATGTTGGATGAAGCTCTAATTTTTCTAGCTAAGGAAGACTTGGCCTGCCAAGATTGTTGGGACTCTCAGTTCCTTTTAAAATCTGTTTCGTGTGTCTCTCTAGGGGTGGGATGCCTGACTTCCTTGCCATTACAGACTTCATGTGTAATTCATTAGCCAATTTTTTCTTCAGAAATGTTCTTAAAGTAAATTTCAACTCTATCTAGATTTAAGTTTTCCAAATTTCAAATTATTGAAAAAGAAAACAACTCTGCAATGAGGATCAGTAGTATATGAGTAGTTGAGAACTGAGAAACATTTATTTTTCTCTCCATAAAGATCCTATTAACTTTGTTCAGAATATCATAAAGTATTATTTTGGCTAGATGCATTAGGCCCAGTATTTCTGTGTATCTAAATCCTGGTTTACCCACTACTTTTATTTAATTCTTCTAGCAGTTAATATGGTAGATGATCATCTTATGGGCTGAATAACAAAACTGTAATAATCAGGGGTATTTGTACTATTTTAAAATTCGAGAATAATGGAAGGAGGCATTCTTCACATCTATAGCTAGGTGGAGAGTTCCTATTCAA
The DNA here is from genome assembly GCF_037893015.1 of Macrotis lagotis. Taxonomy (NCBI): domain Eukaryota; kingdom Metazoa; phylum Chordata; class Mammalia; order Peramelemorphia; family Peramelidae; genus Macrotis; species Macrotis lagotis. Next base: position 36,851,691 of record NC_133665.1, read on the forward strand.
GCAAGCAATAGAAATAATCATGAAAGACATAAAATCCAAAAACTTTGCATAGACAAAAGGAAGAGATATATAGAAAAGACTGAGAATTATAAGACAAATGGTTGATCAGGAAAATAATCTTTGCAACAAATATCACAGGTAAAAGTATAAGAAATCTGAGATATTTAAGGAATTAATTCACATATACACAACCAAGGGTCATTTCTTTAAAAAGTGAAGAAAGAATAGGAAGAAATTGTTTCAAAATAGAATTGTAAACTATAGATGATCAAAAGGAAACATGTTGCAAATCATCCATAATAAGATCAGTCATTAAAAAAACTATGAGATTTTTTACCTCACATTATGTGACTTGGAAATGCTAAAAAATTGTGAAGAATCAATGTTGGAGGGACTATGGAAAAATAAGTGCAATAACACATTAGTGGAGCAATAAGTTGATTGAATAATTCAGGATAACAGTTTAGAATTATTTTAAAAGTGATTACATTGTTCATTCCCTTGGACCCAAAAGGTCTTTCTGAGATTTTATGTCAAGGAAGTCAAAGATGGAAACAAATATCCAATAAGTATTAAAATATTTATAGCACCATTTTGGGGAGTAGCAGGTAATTGGAAACAGTGTGTATGTCTGATGATTGAAAATAGTGAAATTGGGATATATAGGTATAACGGAATGCTATTCTGCAATAAGAAATAGTGAATTTGAAGAATTCAGAGAAATATGACAAGTATGTATGGATATGTATGTGCATGTGTTAATGCAGAAGGAAATAGGCATAATCAGAAAAACATGTTACAAAATGACTACAAACGATGTAAATGTAAATGAAAGAACCATTGTGAAGACCAGAGAATGAAATGAACCTTTCTTTCTTAACATGGAAGCAAGAAAATACTTGAGCAAAATAGTATACACATTGTAAAACTTAGTCATGGCATTTCTTTTTCTGTAGCTGTTCTGTTAAGAGTAGAGAAATTGCTTACAAGTCAGAGCCTCTTTAAAATTCATAATTCTCCAAAGTTTTCATTCTTGAGGCTATAGAAAATGGTGTCTATATAGCAAAACATGTTATAGTAATTGAAACTCAAAGGATTATTTCCTGCAAAGTACTCCCCCCTGCCCCTCCCCAGGGACATTTTTCATAAGAATATTGTCTATTCATACATATACATATATATATATATGCATGCTTGTAAGTATGTATGTATGTATATATGATGGCAGAGAAGTCATTGTTTCTATAAAAATGGGACTTTTAAAAGTTGAATTTAACTTTAGAGTCCTGGGATTAAGTAAGACTATTTTCAATATTTCTGGAATTGGGTAAGGGTAGTAGGTTGATTGATGGGAAAACAGCATTTGCAGTAGTAGATGACTGAGGTATTGGACATTAATGCAGTAGGGGCATGGGAATTGGTATTATTCTGGCTGTGATCTTGATTCAGATCTTTGACCAAACCATTCTCATACAGTCATATTAAATTAATACTCTTTAGGGGCAAGTTTAGAAAGTGTTACCTATAAATTGACTCTGAATATATCAAGCTAGAGTGTAGTCTTTAATCCTACTGAAATCTACCTAAATGTGATGTTTTTACATTATATAATTTTATACTTTTATTGACATGAAAGATGTTGGGTTAGGGAAAACCTGCTGTTTTATTGATTTCTAACAGCATTTCTTCATAACTAAAGTCACAGGGTGGTTTGCTTTCATTCAACAAAATGAGGCTTTAAAAATTCATTTGTTTGGCTGGCTTGGATGCTACCCACTAAGAATAATCTCACTCCCAGAATTAGCACACTGTGGGAATCTTTGTTTGTTTGGGTTCTCTTAGAAAACTGTAAGTGAGAAGATGGACTAAGGCATCCATCCACTGAATAAGAGGAAACACGAGAAATTGCCAGTTAGATGAGGGAAGAACTTTTTAACTGTAGGTGTAATTCAGTCTTTTTCAGTAATGTCTGACTCTTGATGACCCCATTTGACAAAGATATTGGAGTGGTTTGCCATTTCCTTCTCCAGCTCATTTTACAGCTGAAGAAATTTAGACAGATTTTTGTGACTTGCCCAGGGTCATATAGCAAGTAAGTGTCTGAGGCCAGATTTGAACTTGAGAAACTTTCTGACTCCAAGCCCAGCACTTTATCCACTGAGCCAGTTAGTCACTGACACTATAATTGATGGAAGCTGTCAAATGTTACGGCCCTGGCATATCATCCATCTGGAATAACTGGAGCTTACTTTTTTTGAAAAGTGTCAGTGAACATGTATCCTCTCCAAATTCTCCCAATAATTCTTCATGAACAGTTAGATGTCATAGTGGCTAGCTTGAATCTGAAGACCTGAGTCTGAATCCTATCTTTCCCATTAGTTGGGTGATCCTGGGCAAATTAATTAACTTCTTTCCATCTTAATTTCATATAGTTATAAGGATCAAATGAGATTATATAAAAACATTTTGTAAACCAGCTATTACCAATATTCTAGAGCTCATTCTGCACCCCTCCTTCCAGATCCTGCAGTTTTCTATATTCTTTTTTTTTTACATTGTCCTTTATGTCTGTAATCCCATAGCACATTCCTCTATCTCCCTTGTCTGTAAGATATACTATTATAATGATGTGCTTCCAACTCCAGTTCAAATTCAGTTTCTTCTATGAAACCTTCCCACATTGATCCAGGCAGAAGCGATCTCTCCCTTCTTTGAACTCATGTAGTCCTATCCTTTGTCAACATTCAGTTCTACCATTAGCTCATTGTGTGACCATGTGACAATTACTTCTTTTTGTTCATCATATGTAAATATATGTATTTATTCCTCAGATGTAAAATTGGGGGAATAAAACTAAATGATCTCTATGGTCCTTCATACCCCTAAATCATTTGTTTCCTGTCATTATCTCCTCATACTGACCAGCATGAGTTTCTCCTTGCAGGGGAATTGTTTTTTGCACATATAGAATCCAATTTAAAATAAGACAATTAGAAAGTCTTAGTAACTTTTTAGAATTCATGGCACCTGCTAAAAAATTTGACAACAGGTATGGCACAAAAAATAGTACAGAAATTATCTTTAACAATACAGCAAGGGCCCTATAAGTAAATAATAGAGTCCATGACATAGTCTCATTATTTGACTTTTCATTTCATATTTTCATTGAGATATAAGCAATTGCTGCCATATTTTCATGAAATTTCAAATTTAAAAAATGCAAAAAAATGCAAGCTCTTCATGGAATTAATTGTTGGCACTAATTCAGACCTAGATGACCATAGTTGGTTTTTGTTTTATATCCAAGGACATTTAGTTGTTCTGGGAAATACTGCAGTATCTTGTTATTGACTTGCTAAATACAATGTAATTTCATGGTTTAATTCTGATAAATAAAAATTACCTGATCTCAAGGACATTAATGGTTTTGACTATGCCTTGGCTTTCTCTGATGGACTTTGAATGGTATACTGTCTCTCAAAGTGGTTCACAGTTTTACAGAATCTGTACTCTATGTCCTTGAATTTTATTTAAATTATTTTTAATTTTTAATTTGTTTTCATATTACTACAATAATCATGTTGCAAAAGTAAATATAAACCCTCCTAATAAAGAAAGAGAAACCTCAAGAAAAATAAAATGAGGACTCCTCTTGACAGATTTTGGAATCAAAGAACCCCAGAGAAGAACTGAAGGAAAGAATATCTATCAACGAATTCTGTCACAGGGGAGCCTTGGTGACCTGGGGGCAGAGAGCAGAGGCCCAGTGCAGGAGCAGTGAGGTAAAGCCAGGGAGCTCACCAGAGAACAGGGTTGGCAGAAGCATATCTTGTGCATATGGTGGGTGGGAGAGCTCCAGAACAGCAACCCAGACATCTATCTAGTCAACTCAGTTGGTCTGGAAGACCCAGGCCATGAGCCCCCATGTTTTCAGTGGAGTCCCCTCCCCCTACCTATTCCTGTGAGAGAATGAGCCTCCTGGGTGTTTGTACCTTGCCCTGAGGCTCAAGTGTGGGTGGCAGATGTCCCCCCAGTGCTGATTGGGGATTAAGTAGATTAACTATCTAGCCCTAAGGCCCAGCCCACATTGTTCAAGGACAACCTAGAACCTGCTGTCCCGCCCACCTCCCCAGACCTAGGGAGTGGGCCACTATTCACAGACAAGCCAAAGAAAGTTTCCCACACCCCCCCCTATAGGTCAACCCATTGAATGACCCCTGAAGTGGACAAAGCCTCTAGGGATCTCAACACCTGAAGATCTGTGAACCAGTCTTTCCCCAGCACAAGTCCCAAGGGAAAGGAACCAAAAAGAAGAAAGGCCAGCAAAAGGGGGGGGGGTCCATTGAATGTTACCTTGAAGCAAGGATCCTAACTCAGAGAGGTCTAGAGTTTCTGAGGAGAATATGAATTGGTCTCAAGACCAGAAAGACTTCTTAGAAAAGATCAAAAAGGAATTTAAAAATCACAAGAGAAGTTGGGAAGAGAAATGCAAGAGAAAATTTACATTCTACAAGAAAACAAATCATTTGAAAATACAATTGGACAAGTAAAAAAAATAATTCTCTCAAAAACACAATTGAACAAATGGAAAACTACTTCAAAAATAGAATTGACTAATTGGAAAAGGAGATGCAAAAGATAAATGAAGAAAACTCTTCTCTTAAATAAAAGAATTGAAATCTGTGGAAACTAATGACTTCATGAGACACCAAGAATCTGTCAAACAGCTCTCCGCAAAAAAAAAGAAAAAATAGAAGAAAATGTAAAATATCTCCTCAGCACAACAGACCTGGAAAATGGATCCAAAAGAGACAATTATAAACACCTTGAAGAGAAAAAAACCTGGACTCCATATTTCAGAATACAGTGAAGGAGAACTTCCCTAATATCCTGAAACCAGAGGGCAAAATAATGATTGAAAGAATCTGACAATCCTCTCCTGCAAGGCATCCTAAAATGAAAACACCAAGGAATATTATGGCCAAACTCCCTAATTATTAGATGAAGGAGAAAATCCTGCAAGTGACCAGAAAGAAGTAATTTAAATACCAATAAGCTATAGTAAGGATTACACAAGATCTGGGTGCATCAATATTAAGGGATTGAAGGGCCTAGAACATGATATTCTGGAGGGTAAGGAAGATTGGAATGCAGCCAAGAGTTCACTATCCAGCAAAACTGAGCCTTCTTTTCCTGGGGAAAAGATGGACATTTAATGTAATAGGAGATGTTCAACTTTTCCTGATGAAAAGACCAAAGCTAAACAGAAGATTTGGTATTCAAACAGGAGTATCAAGAGATATATGAAAAGGAAAAGAGGGGAAAAGAAAAAATGCTGTTCCATAAGATGAAGATGGCTGTATCCCCACCTGGGAGAAAGGTTCTCATAATTCTTGAAAATTGTAATTCCTTTTTTTAGGTTTTTGCAAGGCAATGGGATTAAATGGCTTGCCCAAGGCCACTCAGCTAGGTAAGTGTCTGAGGCTGGATTTGAACTCAGGTACTCCTGACTCCAGGGCTGGTGCTCTATCCACTGTGCCACCTAGCCACCCCAAAAATTGTAATTCTATTAGAGGGCAATATATTTGGGCAGAAGTGAACATTCACGACTTCTCTGTACTCTGAAGGAATGCATTAAAAATAATATTTCCTTTAAAAGGGTTTCGGTAGGGGAGGGAGAGTAAAGAGACCAGTGGAAGTAGGAGAATGAATGGAGTAAATTGTATCATATGAAGAAGTTCAGAGGGTGTATTGCTATAGAGGAGAAGAAGAAGGGAGGAGGAGGAGGAGGAGGAGGAGGTGAGAATTGCCTGAATTTTACATCAGATTTGGCTCAAAGCAGGATTAACACACACAGTAGAGTTTAGAAACTTATCTTACCTATTAAGTACTAAGAGGCAAAAGGGGGAGGGGATAGGAAAGGAGGAACTGACAGAAGAAAGGGAAGGAAAAAGGGGCAAAGGGAAAGGAGGGAAGAAAAGGGAAGGTTTGATAGAAGGGAGCCAACACAAAGAAGGAGGGGATATTCAGAAGCAAAATACTAGGGAATAGGGAAAAGGGGAAAAATATAAATGGAGGGAAGATAGGATAGAAGGAAATAAAGAGTTAGTGATTTTAATTTTGAATGTGAATGCAATGAATTCTCCCATAAAACGGAAGCAGATAGCAGACTGGATTAAAAATCAGAATCCTACAATATGCTGCTTACAAGAACTGTATTTGAAACAGAGAGATACATATAGAGTAAAGGTGAAAGACTGGAGCAGAATATATTATGCTTCAGCTGAAAAGAAAAAAAGGCAGGAGTAACAATCCTTATCTTAGACAAAGCAGCTACAAAAATAGATCTCATTAAAAAAATATAAGGAAAGAAACTATATCTTCTTAAAAGGTACAATAGATAATGACGCAATTTCAATACTAAATTTGTATGCATCAAGTGGTACAATATCCAAATTCTTAGAGGAGCAGCTGAATGAGTTAAAGGAAGACATAGGCAGCAAAACTCTACTGGTGGGAAACCCCAACCTCCCTCTCTCAGAATCAGATAAATCTAAACATAAAACAAATAAGAAGTAAATACAATGTTAGAAAACCTAGACATGATAGAATTTGGAGAAAGTTGAATGGGGATAGAAATAAATATACCTTTTCTTTTGGCAGAACATGGCATCTCCAAAAAAATTTGATCATGCTCTATGTCATAAAAACCTCATAATCAAATGCAGAAAGGCAGAAATATTGAATGCATCCTTCTCTGACCATGATGCAATAAAAATAACTTGCAAAAACTGGTCATGGAAAGATAAGCCTAAAACTAATTAGAAACTAAATAACCTCATTTTAAAGAATGAATGGATCAAAAACCAAATTATAGAAAGAATTAGTCATTTCATACAAGACAAATGATAATAATGAGACAACATACTAAAACTTAAATGATACAGCCAAAGCACTTATTAGGGTATATATTATATCTCTATATGTTTACATGAATAAAAGACAGAAAAAGGAAATCAATAAACTGAGCATGCAACATTAGAGAAAGAACAAATTAAGCCCACTATTAAATACCAAATTAGAAATTCTAAAAATTAAAAGAGAAAATTAATAAAAATCAAAAGTAAGAAAACTATTGAACTTAATAAATAAAACCAAGAAAACTAAATTACCAGTATCAAAAATGAAAAAAGTAAACTCACCACCAATGAGGAGGAAATTAAAGTAATAATTCAGAACTATCTTACCCAACTGTATGCCAATGAATTTGATAATTTAGGTTAAATGAATGAATATTTATAAAAATATAAATTGCCCAAGTTAAATGAGGAAGAAATTAAATACCTAAATAACCCTATCTCTGAAAAAGAAATTCAACTAGCCATCAATGAACTCCTTAAGAAAAAATCTCCAGGGTCAGATGGATTCGCTAGTGAATTCTATCAAACAATCAAGGAACAATTGGCTCCAATTCTATATAACTATTTGGAAAAATAGGTTAAGATAGAGCTCTACCTAATTCCTTCTATGAAACCAATATGGTGCTGATAACTAAACCAGAAAGAGTCAAAACAGAGAACGAAAATTATAGATCAATTTTCCAAATGAATATGGATGCTAAAATCTTAAATAAAATGTTAGCAAAATGATTGCAGTGTTATCCCTAGGATAATACACTATGACCAAGTAGGATCTATTCCAGGAGTGTGGGGTTAATTCAATATTAGGAAAGCTGTCAGCATAGTTGACTGTATCAATAACAAAAACAGAAATCATATGATTATCTCAACAGAGGCTGAAAAAAGCCTTTGATAAAATACAGCATCCATTCCTATTAAAATACTAGAGAGAGTAGAAATAAAAAGAGTTCCTTAAAATGATAAGCTATCTATCTGAAACCATCAGCAAGTATCATATGCAATGAGTATAAACTAGAAGCATCCCCAATAGGATTAGGGGTAAAACAAGGATGCTTGTTATCACTGCAACTCTTCAGTATCATGCTAGAAAGTCAACTTCATCAGTAAGAGAAGAAAAAGAAATTGAGGGAATTAGAATTGGGAAGGAAGAAGCAAAACTCTCATTCTTTGCAGATGATGTAATAGTATACCTAGAGAAACCTAAAAAAATCATCTAAAATAGTACTGGAAGGGGCGGCTAGCTGGCGGACTAGATAAAGCACTGGCCCTGGAGTCAGGAGTACCTGGGTTCAAATCCAGTCGCAGACACTTAATAATTACTTTGCTGTGTGGCCTTGGGCAAGCCACTTAGCCCTATTTGCCTTACAAAAACCTAAAAAAAAATAGTACTGGAAACAATTAACAACTTTGGCAAAGTTGTAGGTTATAACCTGCATAAATCCTCAGAATTTATATACATATATATTTGCATTTATATTTATATATTTATATTTATACAATATGATACAGCAGCAATAGTTAGAAAGAGAAATCTCATTTAAAATAACATCAAACATGAAATACTTGGGAGTCTATCTGCCAAGCAGACTCAGAAACTCTATGAAAACAACTATAAAACACTTTTCACACATATAAAATCTGATCTAAACAATTGGACAGAAATCAATTGCTCATGGATAGGCCAAGTTAATATAATAAGTTGACAATTCTACCTAAATTAAACTACTTATTTAGTGCCATACTAATCAAACTTCCAAAAAAATTACTTTAGTGAGCTAGAAAAAATTGTAACTAAATTCAAATGGAAAAACAAAAAGTCAAAAATATCCAGGGATTTAATGAAAAAAATACAAAAGAAGGTGGCTTAGCCTTACAAGATCTAAAATTATATTATAAAGCATCAGTCATCAAAGCTACCAGGTACAGGGTAAGAAATAGAGTGATGGATCAGGAGAATAGACTGGGTGCAAAAGAGCCAGGAAAAGATTATATATTCTGCTGTTTGATAAACCCAAAGAGTCCAACTTCTGGGATAAGAACTCACACTTCAATAAAAACTGCGGGGAAAACTGGAAGATAATATAGCAGAAACTAGAATTAGACCAAAACCTCATACCATATATCAAGATAAGATCAAAATGGGTGCAGGATTTAGACATAAAAAGTCAATTTTATAAGCAAATTAGGAGAACAAGAAAAAGTTTACCTGTCAGATTTATGGAAAGGGGAGCAGTTTATTGTTGAGTTCCCCTGTCCACCAGGGGATTCATTCAGCTCAGGAGAGAAAAGAAACATGCATACACTGGGGTGGGGTTGCTAGCAAGACAATTAGCAGAGCCTTTTATTGATAGCATCAAACCATTCTTTAAAGCAGAAAACCACAAAATTAGCATACAGGATAAAAACAATGATGACACTCTAACTTGGGTAGGATGTAATCTGGCAGGATGTAACTCAGGTCAAGAAGTTCAGGAATAGGGCTATCAACAAATGAGGCCATGGATGATGCAGTTGTGTTATCAAATCAGAATTCTGGGGAAAGCCTTCAGCTCAAGGGTCACCAGAGCTTAGGTTTTTTAATTCATAACTCAAACTCACCCAAGTGGCCATCAACAGTTTATGAATAAGGAAGAGAGAACATTATAAAAAAACCAAATTGGATAATTTTGAATACATTAAATTAAAAAGGGTTTGTACAAACAAAACCACTCTAACCAAGATGAAAAGAAATTAAGTAAATTGGAAAACAATTTTTACAACTAAGTGTTTTTGACAAAGGACTCATTTCTAAAATATATAGAAAACTGTGGCAAATTTATATAAAAAAAGCAAGCCATTCCCCAATTGACAAATGGTCAAAGGATCTGCAAAGGAAATTTTGAGATGAGGAAATCAAAGCTATCTATAGTCATATGAAAAAAAATGCTCTAAATTATTTCTGATTAGAGAAATACAGGTATATATCTGAGATAACACTTCACACCTTTCAGTTTGGCCAATATGACCAGAGAGGATAATGATCAATGTTGGAAGGGATGCGGGAAATCTGAGAAACTGATGCATTATTGGTGGGGCTGTGATTGATCCAACCTTTCTGGAGAGCAATTTGGAATTATGCCCAAAGGGCATTAAAAATGTACATACCTTTTGATCCAGCAATACCATTACTATGTCTGTATTCTGAAGAGATCCTGAAAAATTGTAAAAACCCCACATATTCAAATTGGAAATCAAGTGAATGCCCATCAATTGGGGAAAGGCTGAACAAATTGTTGAATGTATATGTGATGGAACACTACTATTGTTCGATTAGAAATCAGGAGGGATGGGATTTCAGAGAAGCCTGAAAAGACTTGCATGAACTGATGTTGGGCAAGATAAGCAGAATAAGAAGAACATCATATAGCCTAACAGCAACATGACCTACCTTAATGGACTCAATCACTCCATCAGCACAATAAACAGGGACAACTTTACGGGATCTGTGTTGGAGAATACCATTTGTATCCAGAGAAAGAATTGCATAGTTTAAATAAAGACCAAAAACTATTATCTTCAATTATTAAAAAAGTTGTCTTATGTATTACTTTGTTTTAATCTCTAATATTTTCTTTCTTCCCTAAGGAATGTGTTCTCTCAACATATTCAATTTTAAAATATCATATCATGGAAAGAAATGTAAAGATTATGAGACTGCCTTTTGTTAGGGGAGTGGGGAGAGGAGGGAGGAAGGGGGCAAAAAATTGTAAATTTCAATAGCTTGCAAAAAAGATTGGTAGAAACTACTATTTTATATAACTGGGAAACAAATAACATATGTATATAAAAAAGAAAAAAGGAAGTGAGAAAAAAATGTGCTTCAGTATATATTCAGATAGCATCAGCTCTGTCTTTGGTATGGATAACATTCTTTATCATAAGTCCATTAGAGATATTGCTTCAATATTTTTTTACCCAAAGCTGCTATTTCTAGCTGAATTTTCCTCCATCCCCAATCCTCCCCCATTCCTATTTGTTCTATTCTCTCTCTCTCTTTTCACCCTGTCATTCCTCAAAAGTATATTGTATCTGACTACCCTGACCTATGATCTTCTCTTTCTTTTATCCCTTAAATTCCCCTTCCCCTTCCTCTTTTCCCCATCCCTTTCCTGTCCTATTTTTCTCTAGGGTCAGATAGATTGTTTTATATACCCAGTTGACTGTATATGTTGTTTTCTCTCTGAGCCAAGTCAGATGAGAACGAAGACTCACTTACTCCCCCTCACCTTACACCTTTCCATTCCATTGCAAAAACTTTTTCTTGCATCTTTTATATGAAATAACATAATACATTCTACCTTTCCTTTCCTTTTTCCCAGTGCATCCCTTTTTCACCCATTGACTCCATCTTTATAATATACCTTCATATTCAGCTCTCTCCTGTGCCTTTTCTATATATGCTAATTCTAACTGCTCTAATAAATGGGAATGTTCATATGAATTATCAGTATCATTTTCCCATGCAGGAGTAAAAGCAGTTAAATATTATTAAATCCTCATAATTTGCCCTTCTCATCTACCTTCTCTACTTCACCTGAGTCTTTTCCTTGAAGAACAAACTTTCTGTTGAGCTCTGGTCGTTTCAACAGGAAAGTTGAAAATCCCCTATTTCATTGAATCCATCTTTTCTCCTGAAAGAGGATGTTCATTTTTGCTGGGTAGTTGTTTCTCAGTTGTAATGCAAATTCTTTTGCCTTCTGGAATACATTCCATGCCCTATGAAGCTTTAATATATGTTGTTAAATCCTGTGTAATCCTGACTGTAGTGCCACAATATTTGAATTTTTCTTTCTGGCTACTTGCAATATTTTCTCTTTGATTTGGAACTTCTGAATTTGGCTATAATATTCCTGGGAGTTTTTTTGGAGGGGGGGCAAATACCTTTCAGGAGGTTATTGGTGAATTCTATCAATTTCTAATTTACCCTCTGCTTCTAGGATAATTTTCCTGGAGAATTTCTTTAAAAATGAAATCTAGGCTCTTTTTCTGGTCATGACTTTCAGATGGTCCAGTAATTTTAAAATTATCTCCCCTGGATCTGTTTTTCAAATCAGTTGTTTTTCCAATGAGATATTGCTCATTTTCTTTTAGTTTTTCATTCTTTTGGTTTTGTTTTTTATAGTTTCTTGATTTCTTACAAAGTTATCAGCTCCTTAGCTCCATTCTACATTTGAAGGATTTATTTTTTTAGAGAGTTTTTTAAAATATACTTTTCCAATTGACCAATGCTAATTTTTAAGGTATTCCTCTCCTCATTGAACTTTTAGACTGTTTTTTCCATTTGACCCAAATTAGTTTTTAACATGTTATTTTCTTCAATAATTTTTTTGTATCTTCTTCACCAAGTTGCTAGATTGGTTTTCATGATTTTCCTGCTTTGCTCTCATTTCTCTTCCCAATTTTCCCTCTACCTCCTTTAATTGATTTTCAAAATCTTTTTTTGATCTCCTCCATAGCCTGAGACCAATTCCCATTTTTTTGGAGGCTTTGGAAACAGAATTTTTTTGACTTTGTCATCCTCTGAGTATGTATTCTGATCCTCCATGGGAGTAATTTTCTTTGGTCAGATTCATTTTCTTCTGTGGTTTATTCATTTCCCCAGGCTATATCTTGATTTTAAGTATTTGTTAAAGTAGGTCTCTTCTTCCATGGTGGAGAAAGCACTATCCCAAGCTTTCAAGGGTTTTTCCAGATGTCTTTAGGGACACCTCACCATCAGAGACCTCAACTCCTTCAAGATCTTGTGATAGGTTCTGACTGTTATCCTGGCCTGTGGATGATCACAAGCACTCCCCTTTGCCCTAGCATTGTGAGGCAGGTCTCTGTTCTGCTATGGCAGTAAAGCTCCTTTTCCTGGGACTGGGGTCCAGACTGCAGCCTAGGTCTGAACTTAGCCAAGGCCGCAGAATCCTACCTCAGGAATAGATAGCAGAGAGACCTCTGCAATTGCCCCTGACCCCCTTACTGTTTGTGGGATGAGTGCTCTGGAGGCAGTTGCCAGGTGGCTCCCTTCTGGATGGTTTCCCAGGCCTGTTCCTGATCCCTGGGGACCAAGTCTTCACTGAGACCTGTGCTGGACCGGGCTCCCCTCTCACTCTGGTGTAGCAGAGCTTTCTTGCTGAACTTCCAAGCTGTCCTTGGCAATTTCCTGACTGAAAGGTCTAGAAACTATCACCGCTTCCAAGGACCCAGACACCCTCAGGGATACAGGTGCCTCATAGGTTATTCCTGGGTGGCTGGAGCCAATTTGCTTCTGCATCTTTCTGTAGGTTCACTGCACAGTCTTTCTTTGGCTTCTTTCATTCTATAATTTAGTTACAGTCATTTTTACAAGATATTTGGAGTTGTCTCAGAGAGTGCTTGTGGGAATTCCTGCTTCTACTCCACCATCTTAGCTCCACCCTTGTCCTTGAATTTTTAAAGAAAATTTCCATGGCCAAGGATTGTTTTATTTACAGGTATAACAAAACACAATAGAGAAATATAGCTGAAACCAGAAGACCTAGGTTCAACTCTAAGCTATGACTCTTATTATGACCATGAGCATATTGACATTTGAACCTTAGTTTCGTTATCTACTTAATGGGGTCATAATAATCATCTTTGCAAAGTTGTGATGAGAAACGAATTTTATAGATGGCAAAGTTTTTATTATTATTATTATTATTATTATTATTATTATTATTATTATTAATATATACCATTCATTTCCTCTGTTCTGATTAGCAGTAGAGGTGATATTTTCTTGCCTGTAACCACTTGAAGGACTTCAGAAGAGAAAGATAAATTTAAAGAGCTCTTGTCAAGTATTCTTTGTTTATGAGTTAGTAGTAGCTTTGATTCAAAAAGATGCTATTTAAATTTCTTTGACACTTAAGGGTATAGTTTCTCTGTTGTGGGCCTTGTCTGGGGCCATTACAATTGTCACATTTAGTTCAAATGAGAGTTTTCATTGTGAACTCTACATATAAAGTGACCCTGAAATATATCAGCTAAGAAATTCCTAAATTTACCAAGTTGAGAAAGAGGATACAGTTCTATAACATAAGTATTAATGTTCTTCCCAAGGAATTACCTCTTTGTAATTTAAATCTCTAAGCAATGATTGATGATGCAGGTGAGATAGGTTTTCAATAATCTTACAAATTCTTCAAATGAAAGAATCTCAGAGTGGAAATGTACTTCAATGGTCATCTACTGTGAATGGGAATGATCTCTAATAAGTAGTTATCCTGCACATTCCTGCACAAATAGGAATTGGTCTTAGGCTAGGGAGGAGTTAAAAAATGATTTTGAAAATCAAATGTGCAAATGATGGCTTACATTGTTAGCTACCCTATTAATCCCCATGGCAGTTTATTCTAGATTTAACAACTTTATTTTACAAATATATATATATATATATATATATATGTATATATACATATATATATATATATATACTATATATACAAATATTTCTCTGTAGCATGTATTCTTATATATACATGTAAATATGTCTATGCTTATATATTAATAAATATATTGCACATGTGTTAATATACACATAATATATAATTTTACCACTTTCAAGAGAATTCAATAAGCAAAGCCTTAGAGCTCATGTCACCCTAGTATATTTTATGAGGAGCTACTCCCAATATAGAGTTTAACTATACTAAATTTATTCTCAATGTCTAAGAAAGACAAATTGCTGCATTTATGATTGTCCTTTCCAGATGAGAAATATTTTTGAAAGGAAAAGAGTATAAAACTCACCTTGGATAACTGAAAGAGTATTGATGGTATGAAAATCAAGAGTTACTTGCTATAAAATGGAGCACTTTTCTTGAGAAATGTCGATGAGAGTTTTAGCTGCCATTTTTTCCCTCTTTATGTGTCTTAAGACCAGTTTTGAATTGTATAACTAGACATCTTGAAATGTTCCAAAGCCATAATCCCCTGGAGCTGTCTCAACCTTGTATTATATTGATGTTGCCTTCTCCAATGACTGAATTCTATAAATTTAATCAAACTAGTTTATTTTTGGACTTATGAATAACTTCATTATTTTGAAGAAGTTTGTGGGAACTGATGAGGAGCATAAATCCTAATTAAATGGACTAATATGACAAGTCAATTTTTTATTCCCCCTATTTTAGTATTAGCTAAGATACCCTGGGATCATGGTTATGTACCGATGTGAGAATCAGTCTAATAAGTCAAGAAAGTTCAGTTACCAACAGTAAAGCCAGTGGTGACAATAGACAATGAAAGCTTCATCTTCTCCAAAGTCTGCCCCCTTCAGCTATCACCTCTTAATGCACCTTCAAGCCTATTCTGATCTCAATATCTATATTTCCTTTAGATCTTGTCCTATTAATATTTCTCCTCAGATATCTCAAACCAAATCCTTCATCTTCTCCTCATTTTAAGAAGGACTAGAGGCTTTATATGCTCCACTTACAAATTATCCTTCTTTAATTAATTGGCCCCAACATTCTTTGAGCCACCTAGGCATATTTGACTCTTCATCCTATATTTTTCTAGTATTTCTATTGATGCAAAGTCCCTCATATTGAGCTCATTTCATCTATTGCTACTGTCCTCTTCTTGTTCAGACCATCATTATATTATCTGAAACTTCCAGCAGCCATCTCCTAACTACTTTTAGTATCTAACTCCATTCTGTCAATTAAGTCCATCCTACAAAAAATTCAAACTCATTTACCTGTCACACAGGATCCCCTTGAAGGGAGGCTTTTCACCTTTTTTGTGCAGAATAATGCTTTTAAATGCATAAAATAAAACATATAGTAGCACAAAGGAAAAATAACAAACTACAATATTCAATTAGGCAAAAAAACAGGTTAAGAATCCTTGCTTAATAATCTGACCTCTAACTTCTTTCTTCTTCTTATTTATTTATTTATTTTTCATCCATATGCACATGTATATTTTTAAGTTACAAAATTTCCTTCTACCCTCCCTTCCCACCCCCTTCCATCAATGGCAAGCAGTCAGATTTTATCATTGTCCATACATATTTTTGATAAACAAGTTTACAGATTAGTCATTTTTGTTATGAGGAATTAGGATTAAGGGAAAGAGATTCTTAAGAGATAATTTTTATAAAGTGTTCATCAGTTTCTGAAAGTTAGTTTTTGCTTTGTTTTTTGTTTTGTTTTCCTTCCTCTAGATGAGGTTAACATTGTCCATAGCAGTCTAAAACAGCTGTTCTAGCTCTTCAAACTGCTGAGAGGAGCTTCTTCCATCAAGGTTGGTCATCTTACAATGTTGTTTTAAATGTGCTCATTGTTCTCCTAGTTCTGTTCCCTTCACTTACCATCAGATCCTGTAAGTCATTTCATGCTTCTCTAGGGTTTAACCATTTATAGTTTCTTATAGAACAATAATATTCCATAGTATTCATGTACCATAACCTGTTTAACCATTCCCCAATTGATGGGCATCCCTTCAATTTCCAATTCTTTGCCACTATAAAAATAACTGCTAATAATATTTTGGAACATGTAGGACTTTTCCTATTTTTTATAATTTCTTCTGCATATAGGCCTGGAATTGGAATTTCTGGGTCAAAGGGAATGACCATTTTTATTATTGTTTGGGCATAGTTCCATACTGCTCTCCACAATGGTTGGATCCATTCACAACTCCACCAGCAATGCATCAATGTCCCTGTCCTCCAACAGCTTCTCCAATATTGATCATTTTTCCTTTTTTCATCTCAGCCAGTCTGATAGGTATGAGATGATACCTCATTGTTGTTTTAATTTGCATTTCTCTAACCAATAATGATTTAGAAAACTTTTTTCATATGATTATATATAGTTTTAATTTCTTCATTTGAAAACTGTCTATTCATATCTTTTAACCATTTATCAATTGGGGAATGACTTGTAACTTTATAAATTTGATGATTATATATATATATATATATATATATATATGTATAGTTTAGAAATGAGACCTTTATCAGAACTCCTAGTTGTGAAGATTATTTCCCAGTCTTCTGCTATCTTTCTAATTTATTAGTGCAAAATCTTTTTAATTTAATATAGTCAAAATCATTTTTCAGTTTATAATGTACTCTAATTCTTGCTTGGTTATATATTTATCCCCTTTCCATAGATTTGATAGATAGAGTATTTCTTGGTCTATTAATTTATCTATGGTGTTAGCCTTTATATCTAAATCCTGTAGCCATTTTGATCTTATTTTGGTATAGTGTGTGAGATGGGAGTCTATGCCTAGTTTTTACATACTATTTTCCAGTTTTCCAAACAATTTTTATCAAATAGTGAGTTCTCATCCCAGAAGCTGATGTCTTTGTCAAATAGTAGATTGCTGTAGTTATTTACTGCAACTTCTTTAGAGCCTGTCCTAATCCACTGATCCATTACTCTATTTCTTAATCAGGACCAGACTGTTTTGATGACTGACACTTTATAGTATAGTTTTAGGTTTTGTAGAGCTAATCTGCCTTCCTTTACATTTTTCATCAGTTCCCTTGCTATTCTTGACCTTTTGTTGCTCCTGATTAATTTTATTACTATTTTTTTTCTAGCTTGGTAAAATAGTTATTTGGTAGTTTAATTGGTATGGAATGGAATTACAACTTCCTTTCCAATCTTAGTTATTTTTTAAAAATTATTTTATTTTATTTTTCCTCAATTACATATGTAATCAATTTTTAATATTCATTTTTAAAACTTTGAATTCTGAATTCTCTCCCTTCTTCACCTTCCACCCCATTGAGAAAGCAAATAACTTGATATAGATCAAAATGTGTAGACCTGCAGAACATTTCTCTAATAGTCATATTGTGAAAAAATAGGACTTCCTATTCTCAAAAGAAATCTCATGAAAAATAAAGTTAAAAAAGTATACTTGAAACTGTTTTCAGATACCATCAGCTGTCCCTCTGGAGGTGGACTGTGTTTTGTTTTTTATCACAAATCCTTCTCAGTTTTTTTTTAGGTCACAGCACTGCAGTCATTCAAAGCTGATCATCCCATAATATTGTTGTTACATTGTATATAGTACATTTCACTTAGCATCTGTTCAAGTAAATCTTTCCAGGTTTTACTGTGAACATCCTGCTCATCATTTCTTATAGCAGAATATCATTCCAATATAATTACATACCACAAATTGTTCAACCATTTCCTAATTATGGGCATCCCCTCAATTTCCAATTCCTTACCACCAGAAAAAGAGTTTAATCTTATACATATAGGTCCTTGTCCTTTCTGGTTTCATTTCTTATAAAATGCATAGCTAGCAGTGTCATTGCTAAGTCAAAGGATATGCATGGTTTTATAAACTTTTGGGCATAGTTACATGTAACTCTACAGAATGGCTGAATCATTTTACAACTACAACAAAGTCTCATTTTTTTTTTTTAGATTTTTCAAGGCAATGGGGTTAAGTGGCTTGCCCAAGGCTACATGGCTAGGTGCTCTATTCAATGTGCCACCTAGCTGCCCCCAAAGTCTCATTTTTCCAATATCCCTTATCCCTTCCAACATTTGAAATTTTTTCCCTTTATATCCTATTAGTCAATCTAGTAGGTTATAAGATAATACCTAAAATTGTTCAATAAATTAATATTAATTAATCAATATTCAATAAATTCAAATTTTTCACATTTTCATTCTCCAATCAACAGTGAGTTATCACATTCTTAATATAACCACAGAAGGCATTGATAGTCTCATATGAAAACTATTCATATCATTTGATCATTTATCAATTGGGGAATGGCTCATTATTTTTTTTTACAAATTTGATTTAGTTTTCTGTGTTTGAGAAATGAGGCCTTTATCAGAGATATTTGTTTCAATATTTTTCACCACCATTACTATTGTAATAGTGGTATTTCCCTCCATTCTATTCCCTTCTACCCCTGTTTATTCTATTCTCTCTCTCTCTCTCTCTCTCTCTCTCTCTCTCTCTCTCTCTCTCTCTTTACCTTTTTGCCTTGTCCCTCCTCAAGAGTCTTGATTCTGAGTATTCCCTCCTATAATCTGCCCTCCCTTCCATCACCCTTCCCCTTTCTCCCATTGCTTTCCCCTCTTATTTTCCTTCAGGGAAGATATATTTCTATACCCAATTGAATGTTCCTGTTATTCCAGCCAATTTTGATGAGAGTAATGATCACTCACTCCCCCTCACTTTACTCCATTCCACTGCAAAAATGTTTTCTTGCCTCTTTTATTCTACCTATTCTCCCTCCTACCCTTCCATTTCTCCCAGTACATTCCTCTCTTACCCTTTAACTCCATCTTTTTAACATCTTCATATTAAACTCCCACCTATGCTTTGTTTAAATATGCTTCTTATAACTGCCCTAATAAATGAGAAAGTTCATGAGTTATCAGTATAATCTTCCCATGCAGAAACATAAGCAATCCAACATTATTAAATTCCTTTTGATTTCCCTTTCCTGTTTATCTTTTTTCCTTCGCTTCTCATGTTTCTTTCTTTCTTTCTTTCTTTCTTTCTTTCTTTCTTTCTTTCTTTCTTTCTTTCTTTCTTTCTTTCTTTCTTTCTTTTTTTTTTAGTTTTTGCAAGGCAATGGTGTTAAGTGGCTTGCCCAAGGCCACACGGCTAGGTAATTATTAAGTGTCTGAGGCCAGATTTGAACTCAGGTACTCCTGATTCCAAGGCCAGTGCTCTATCCAATGCGCCACCTAGCCACCCCACTTCTCATATTTCAAGATCAAAATTTCTGTTCAGCTATGGTCTTTTCATCAGCAAAGTTTGAAAGTCTCCCATTTCATCGAATATCTACCTTTCTCTTGGAAGAATATGTTTGATTTTGCGAGGGAGTTGATTCTTGGTTGTAATCCAAATTCATTTACCATCTGGAATATTATAATCCAATTCCTACAATCCTAAATATTTTGTTATCCTGACTGTGACTTCACATTAAATTGCTTCATTCTGGCTGCTGCAATATTTTCTTGTAGATCAACTGGCTCTGAAATTGGCTATATTATTCCTGTTTTTTTTTTTCATTTTGGGATCTCTTTCAATGTAATACTCTTTAAGGGTATTATATTCCCCATCCCCTGAGCATCTAGCATTAGATATTGCATATAATAGATGTACATTGTGTTCAGTGGATTCCTTAACATTCTATTTTACCCTCTGATTCTAGAATATCAGGGAAGTTTTACTTGATAATTCTAGAAAGATGATGCCTAGGTTCTTTTTTTGATCATGGCTTTTAGGCAGTCCAAAAAGTTTTAAATGATCTCTTCTTGATCTATTTTGCAGGTCAGTTGTTTTTCCAATCAGGTGTTACACATTTTCTTCTAGCTTTTCATACTTTTGTTCTTGTTTTATTGTTTCTTGATTTCCTCACACAAAGTCATTGGCTTCTCTTTGCTCAGTTCTATGTTAAAAGGAATTATTTTTTTCAGTGAGTTTTTGTTCTTTGCAAGGCAAGGGGTTTAAGTGATTTGTCCAAGGTCACACAACTAGGTAATTATTAAGTGTCTGAGGTCACATTTGAATTCAGGACTCCAGGACTGGTGCTCTATTCATTGTGCCACTTAGCTTCCCCTGCAATAAATTTTGTACTTCCTTTTTCATTTGGTCAAAACTCCTTTTTAAGGTATCCTTCATATCATTGACTTTTTGCACCTATTTTCCCATTTGGATTATTCTGGTTTTGAAGATACTGTTTTCTTTTTGTGTTTTCTTCATCAAGTTGCTGATTTGTTTTTCATGATTTTCCTCATTTCTCTTCCCAATTTTTCCTCTACCTCCCTTACTTGATTTTTAAAATCCTTTTTTTGAGCTCTTCCATGGTCTGAGAACAATTCACATTTTTTGAAGGTTTTTTGATTTTGAAATTCACATTTTTGACACTTTTGATGTAGGGGCTTTGATTTTATTATCTTCTTCTGAATGTCTGTTTTGATCTTCTTTATCATCATAGTAACTTTCTATGGTTAGATTTTTTTTTTTTGCTTCTGGTGTTTGCTCATTTGTCCCAGCCTATGACTTGATTTTAACTCTTTGTTAAGGTTCTCACCTCTGCTTTCAGGTTGGGAGGGTACATTGTCCCATGCTTTGGGAATTGTTTTTCAGCTATTTACAAAGATGCTTCTAGAGACTTGCACGTTTTCAGTTCTTCCAGGGTGGAATTACCTGAGGAGAGAGTTTCTACTCTCCTGACCTGGGCTCTGATTGTGGGTGAGCACAAGCACTCTGGAACTGTGTGAGGAGGTTCCCTTATCCTCTGCAGCAACAAGCTCTGTTATAATACTGCTCTTCCCTTTCCTGGAAGTGGGACTCAGATCTGGGTATGGTCAAAGCAACAGATTCCTGTCTCATTGATAGCAAAGAGATCCTTGTATTCTCCTTCTGATCCTCTTACCATCTGTGGACTGGAAGAGTTCCAGAAGCAGCTACCACCTCGCTGATTTAATGACTTCCTTGGACTGTTCCTGTTCCAATGGAGTTGGTTCTGTGCTGCTAAGGTCTGACCTGGATTGTGCTCCACTCTCATCCAGGTAAAATAGACTTTTCCCTGCTCATCTTCCAAGTTGTCCTTGGAAACCATCACCAGTGCCACTGACCTAGTTATCCCTGATGCCTGTTCCCAGATTATTGGTGTTAGTCTGTGTTGGCAATGCGTTCTTCTCCCTCCCTGATGAAACAAATGTTTCTTTCTACTGATCTTCCAAGTTGTCTTGGCTTGGAAGTTGTTTCACTCCATCTTTTATAGCTCCTGCCACTCTAGAATTTGTTTAGAGGCATTATTTAAAGGTATTTGGAGAGGCTTGCGGGAGAGCTTGGGTTGAGTCCCTACCTTTATGCCACCATTTTAACTCCACCTCCTAGTCTTAGTTATTATTCTTCTAGATTTCAAGCTAAATGAAATGGTGAAAAATATCCCAAGCTTTCCTATCTCTTTGATTACAGTATTCACTTAATCTAAAATTCTTAAATATTCTATTTTTACTCATTAAAACACTAAACAAACTCACAATACTTAAGCTACAGGAGGCAGTGCAGTGCCATGGAGAGAATACTAAGTTTTTCAGTTGGAAGGCTTAGTATTGAATCCTGGCTCTGCCAGCTACTACTAGAACAAACTTATGCAAGTTGATCCTACTCTCCACGATGGAAAGATTATATTGTAAGATTTTAAAAGTCTCTTCTAGCTACTTAATACTACCTCTTTTCTTAATCTTCCTCTTCCCTTGCTTCCCCCCCCCCCCCCGCCACACACATTAAATAACCCTCTTCCTCTTCTGAACTGTCATAGCACTTTGAACAGCTTTTAGGTGGGAACCCTTAAAGTCATCTACTTTCCATTTTGGTTATATGTCTTGATTTTTCTTTCCTCCTGAATTATAAGCTCCTTAAGAGTATCCTATTTTTTCTATTTTTCCTAATTTTTTCCTATTTTCCTATATTTCCTATCCCCCAGCATCTAGCATTAGATATTGTACATTGCAGATGTACAATGTGTTTAAAGAATGAATTAATAAATGAATGTGGCTTAATGAGTAAGAACTTCTAGGAGTGTTTGCATTTTAATAGGAGATGAATATTTGGGTTTAAAACTAATGAACTCTAGAATATCAGGCCTCAGGCAGAGAAGGGGAAACATTTTTTTTAGAGTGGTGTATTTTATGCCTCTTAAATCACACCACACTAAAAAAAATGAGGAACTAACCAGATAGTGAAATGCTGAATGGTTCTCACTTCTAGCTAATGATATTAAACAGCTCAAAAAACAGAGTGCAGGGTAAATAGTATGCAATTTAATTTCTTGTTAGTATTTTGGAATCATAAATACAGTGCACTGGAGAAAAGAAATGATAGAAAGTAAAAATGGGAAGATAACCCCAAGTTAAATTGCATACAAATTGAAATAGATTTTCATTTTTAATAAATTGAAAAAGCTCCATAGATATTCAAAATAGCATGTGATTCAACAAGGATGAGAAGTGGGATGAAGCAATTCCAAACATAAAATAGTGGTCTTATCATAATTACTGGTGAGGAAAATTGCATTAGCATCAACAACACAGCTGTTGACACCTCACAACACATAATAAACTGTGTCCCTGCACCTGAGAGTGGGTGCCTAGTAAGTGCTAGCCTGATAATAAATTACCACTGTGTTTTGAATAAATGCACACACATACAAAAAAAATTAAACAGCCCAAGCAAAATTTCACCCAGCCCACCTGCCCCAGTGGAATTGAACCTGGCAGCAAAATCAATTATTATTTCACCTGGCATCAACTCTAGGCAAAATACTTCAATAGACAGCCTGTCCATTTCCTCTTCTGCTCCCCAGGGTTCTTCCAACCTTCCACACTACTGACCTTGCTGCTTGTAGATTGTTCATTTCAGTGCAAGTAGACAAGTAGCTTTTTCAGAATTTAAATACAGTATGCTTTCCTTCTCTTATGATTCTAACCATCAGTGGCCTCCGTGATACTCTATGGTAGCAGTATAACTATTTTTTGGGGAAATAAAACAAAAATTTATTATAAAATGTTACAAGACATAGGAAGGGCTAGGGAGAGAGATAGAGATAGAGATAAAAGAACAGGCAAGGAACCTTGACTGGGCCATGGTCAGAGAAGACTGTTGTCCCTGAACTGGAGTCCAGCTCAAGTTTTTATGTCTTGCCTCTCATCCAGAGGGCAAAAGGTGAAATCCCTTCCGCTATATTTGACCTGGAATTAGGTAGAGGGTAAAGCCCAAGGAGATCAGGATACACATTTTACATTAAACAATGGTACTTTAAGAATTGTGGAGTCTGAACAAAGACCAAGGAATATTACCTTTAATTTAAAGAAAAAATGATGTCTTATGTAATTCTGCTATATCCCATACTATATGTTTCTTCCTTAAGGATATGATTTCTCTCTCATCACATTCAACTTGCATCAATCCATATTATAGGAATGATGTAAAGACTAGCAAACTGCCTTCTGTGGGAGGTGGGGGAGGGAATTGAAATTGGGGGGAAAATTAAAAAGAAAGAAAGAAAGAAAGAAAGAACGAAAGAAAGAAAGAAAGAAAGAAAGAAAGAAAGAAAGAAAGAAGAAAGAACAATCATAAAACGAGAATGGGGAGGGTTCCCACCCAAGATTACAATTATTTCTATTACAATCATAATTCTCTACTTCAAGTCAATTTACATATCAAGAATCAATGTACATCTCCACCCAAATTATTTCTGTTACACTCAAATTCTCTTCATCTTCCCCTGCATCATACCCCCCGCCCCAATCATTTTAGGACCAGAATCTTTTGGACCTTTTAGAGTCGATTTGGAAATGAATGTATTACAGCCAGGTCTTCACTGAGGCAGGGTGCATGGAATGATTGACTGGCACAGCTTGTTGACATCCTGAAGAGGCTGGTCTTGGAGCTATACAGCTAAAAGAAACAAAACTCAAGATAAAAAATTGAGTAAGCAAAAATCGGAGATATTGTAACAGAGGCGGCTATTTTAGCAATATAACTATTAATGGATTAATTATCAGACCTGAAGTCAGAAAAACATGGGTTCAAACTTTTGCCCAGACACTTACTAGTCAAGTACCCTGGGGCAAGTCAGTTTTCCTTTTTCAACCTCAGTTTCCTCATCTGTATCTATGAAGTGGCATGATAATTCTTCACAGGATTATGATGAGGTTCAAGTGAAATAATGTGTGTAAAGTGCTTTAAATCCTTAACATTGGGGATAGCTAGGTGATGCAGTGGATAGAGCACAGGCCCTGCCTCAAGTCAGGAGTAACTGAGTTCAAATCCAACCTCAGCCACTTAATAATTACCTAGCTGTGTGGCCTTGGGCAAGCTACTTAACCCCATTGCCTTGCAAAAACCTAAAAAAACCCCACAAAATAACAACAACAACAAAAAACCTTAAAGTTTTAAATATCTATTATTATTGTTGTTGTTGTTGTTATTAAATACAAAAAAGATTCACTGCAGAACAACAACTCTTTCTGTATTGTGTTTTTGCCTGTTCATTGTGGAATAGCCAGAAGTGGAGGCTATATTAAGCTGAATTTTTTTTTTTAATCAGCTTCTTTTTCTCCTGTTGCCTTTAGACACAGAGACAATTATTACTGCCCAAGGGTGACTCAAGGAAAATCTTTAGCCAACAAAGATTTTTTTTTTATCAGTTGGCAATAATTTTACCAGTCTTCTCACGTTTATCATTGTCATAGCAAAGATTTGTCTGATTGTGTGTTTGATCCTATCTGTGAGCCAGCTTCAATTTTTTATTAAAACTTTTCCATTCCCAAAGTAAAAGAGAGTCTAAGTCATAGGACCATAGATTTGGAGCTGAAACGGTCTTTAGAGGTAAGCTAGTTCGACCCCCTTAATTACAGACAAAGAAACTGAGACCCAGAGAATTTAAGCATCTTAGCCAATGTCATTGAGTAATGGTCAAAGCTCTAACCCTCTAACACTTCTGTGCACTTAAAAATGATTTGATTGTTTTCTTTCTTCTTTTTTTTTTTTTACAAACACTGCTATCACTAACTTCTCACCCTACTATTCTCCCTGCAAGAAATTACAATCATTATAACATAGAATATCAGTCAAGTAAAATAATTCCAAACATTTGCTATGTTCAAAAATTATATTTATTTCTAAACCTCCTCTCAGAAGGTGGCTAGCATTCTTCCTTATCGCTTCTGCTTTGTAGAAAAATTTAAGATGTACTGTTTGATCCATTCCCATTTTTTATGATTTCTCTTGGAATTTAGGTATTATGTTTTCTGAACCTATAAAGTATATATATTAAAAGGAACTATCCATGAACAATGAATATTTCACTTTTTCTTTAGATCTATATTTCTATAAAGTGGTTTGTGAATGTATACAACCACATTATAGCGAACGTTTTGGCAGATGGATTCCTAGATATTGTGTATATATTTTTTAGATATTTTGAATGGATTATTCTATCTCTTTCTCCTGGGTTTTGTTGGCAATAAATAAAAATACTGATCATTTGTGTAGGTTTGTTTTATATCCTTGTACTTTAATGATTGTAGTTTTAATTATCTTTGACTTTCTGACCTGATCTATATAAATAATCTCCATTCATTCAAAAATTTCCCATTTCACCCTTTGTTACCCTTATTTAGGAATATGTCTTGGTATTATAGATTTGTATTGATTCCTCTCAATCTTGTACATTAGAGTTTCATCAATAATTCTTTTGCAAATATTTTGCCACTTTTTAGGCTATTTTCTTGGTCTATTAATTGATTTTGTTTGTGCAAGAGCTTTTCTCCCTTACTGTAATCAAAATTGTAGGGATATTTTTTTCATTTTGTGATCTTCTCTATCCCTTGTTTGGTGAATAATTCTCTTCTTCATAGTTTTCCACTGGTTCCTGTCAATAGTGAGGAAAATAAGGAACGTCTCCTGCATATGAGGTGAATCTTCTATGACAATCTTTTGAGAGAACATGGACAAGAGTTAGATGGGGATGGGCAGGCATGGATATGATGTACTCTGTATCATTGGATTAAATTTCACAGATCACATTAAATATTTATGGAAACTACAAAGAAAGAAATTTAATAAATATTGAACAAATCAGGAAAAAAAATGTCTTCTTACTGCTTATCTTTTCCATGTGTCCTCTTTCTCTGTCTCTCTACAATTAATCTGTGCATTAATGTGTTTTCCTTTTTACTTGACCTTTAAAAAGTCCATCTATGTAAGCCATATGTTTTTAACTATTTCCATATTTAAGAGACAAGAGTTTCTGACAACTCTGCCTTTTCAGGAATTTCAAGTGATTGGGGGATTTCTTTTTTGAAACTGTTTATCTCAGAATTTTAATAAAGTAAGTGTTGTATACCAGGGCACATAGGCTCTGAAGACAGACCATATGTGAGGATTACTTAAAGAAAATTTCAAGGGGGAAAAATACCTCTCTAAATAACTCATAATGTTGATCTTTTGAATTCAACATCACAAGAAATCTTCCTTGAGGAACTTTCCTTTTAGTCTCAAGGATCCAAAAGGAGTTTGGTTTTGGAGAATCTTGCTAAACATGGGATTTTCAAATGTTGTTCTCATTCTTCTCATAGCAATGAAGCAAAGTGAAAAATCTTCACATTTAAGATTTTCCCATTTTAGTAACATCTAAGGATGAGAATTATATAATCTGTTCATGATCTTAATACTTCTGAAAAATGGTGGGAACGTTTATCTTCCTATTCACTTTTGTGATAAAATTGGAGATTCTAATGTAGTGTCAGAAATGTTGTTAATGATGAAGACAAAATTCCCTGAACTTCAGATGATATTAAAATAGCAGACATCTGATTCTAAGTATAATTAAAGTCAAACCAGCCATCCCTCACTTCATCAGGGAGACTGAACTGTCATATATCATTCCATTGACATAAAATTATAACATAAGCAATTCTAGAAGGTTTGAGTTATCTCATCTGTCACATTAGGGATGGGAGGTGGAGGTAGATAGACTAGATGATCTCTAAAGTCAATCAACTAATCTATTTTTTTTTTCAAGGCAATGGGGTTAAGTGGCTTGCCCAAGGCCACACGGCTAGGTAATTAAGTGTCTGAGGTCGGATTTGAGCCCAGGTACTCCTGACTCCAAGGCTGGTGCTCTATTCACTGCACTACCAAGCTGCCCCTCACTGCGCCACCTAGCCATCCTGATCAACTAATCTATTAACACGTATTTATAAACTTATATAAGATCATAGATTTAGAAAAATAATGGACTTTAGGAATCATCAAGTCAACCCCTCCTAATTGTACAAAATAACAAAATGTGAGGCCTAAAGAGGTAAGCTGGAGTACTGAAGATAGCAGCATTCATTATTGTTTGAACCAAAAGAAAAATACTAAAACACTTTGTTTTTTCAGACAATACTTTGCCCCCACAGTTTTCACCAACACAACCTCTTCTTTGAGGTAATGCAGCATAATGGCGTTATTGCTAAGGAACAATATACTCCAACTTTAGGGGGATTTCTTAGATATACATGGCCATAAGATTTATTTACAGAAAGGCAGAATGATCATTTTTATCATTGTTGTTGACATTCAGTTGAGTCCAACTCTTCATGAGCTCATGTGGGGTTTTCTTGGCAAAGATACTGGAGTGGTTTACCATTTCCTTCTTCAGCTCATTGTACAGATGAGGAAACTGAGTCAAATAGGATTAAGTGACTTACCCAGCATCACACAGCTACTAAGTTTATGAGATCAGATTTAAAATCAGAAAGATGATTCTTCCTGATTCCAGGCCTGGCATTCAATCTACTGGGCCTCCTAGTTGCCCTAGGGTATATCATATACTAAAATCCATAGGGGTTATTGAATCTAACCTTCTCATTTATAGATGGGCAAACTAAATCTCCAAGAAGATGAGCAAATTTCTAAAGATTTCAGAAGAAGTAAATGTTAAAGCTGGGATTTGAACCCAAGTCCTTTGAGTCCAGAGATACCGTAGGAAGAACACAGGTGACATCTGAGGTCACCTATCTGATCTTAGACAAATTATTTAATCTCCCTGAATCTAAATGTTTTCCTTTATAAAATACAGGTATTTGGGGGGCGGCTAGGTGGCACAGTGTATAAAGCACCAGCCCTGGAGTCAGGAGTACCTGGGTTCAAATCCGGTCTCAGACACTTAATAATTACCTGGCTATGTGGCCTTGGGCAAGCTACTTAACCCCATTTGCCTTGCAAAAACCTAAAAATAAATAAAATAAAATACAGGTATTTGACTAGATGATATCAAATACTTTCTTTCAGCTCTAAATCTAAAATCCTGTGACACCTTCATTCACTGAGGCATAGAATATCTCAGTGAAGGGGGAAAAAGATCATCATTGATAGTGCAATTAGAGTATCTGTGATCAAACCCTTCCTAGAATGCTCTTATGGTTTAGCTTTGAACAAGTTGCTTAATTTCCCTGGGACTCAATGTCCTTATTTATGTAAAAAGGGGATTGAAATAAGTGAAAGCAAAGCTTAAGGAATTATAAAGTGAAAAGGTTTTGGTTATTAGATATTTTTAAATTGTTTAAGACCAAATGGTCAATGCATGCATGACCAAAGGTTCATGCACTTAGTTTTTTTTCCAAAGGTCTTCCCAAGGATAGGAAGGTGGTATAGTAAGAAAGACCACTGGTTCACAACTTGGATTAGAGTCTTGTTTATTACTCAGCGATTTTTGACAATGTCATTAACTTCTGTGGGCCTCAGTTTCTTTATCTGTAAAATTAAGGGGATTGAACTAGTTTACCTCTAAGGACCCTTTCAGCTCCAAATCTATGATCCTATGACTTAGACTCTCTTTTATTTTGGAAATGGAAAAGTTTTAATAAGATAATGATTGTTATTATTGGTGCTGGTGGTTGAGATGAATGAAAAGTACAAGAAGCAAAGTTTCTAGATGATTAATAATTAGTTCATTAATTATTCTAGCAACTAATCAATAAATTTATGATCTTGGTAATCAAAGAGGAAACCCCATGGAGATACCTAAATGTTTGAATACCTTTATAAAAGAAGGTGCCCCCTGATAGGGGAAAATCAACCCTTATTGATAAACAATTAAGGGGGGCATATTAATGAGGAAGTGAGTTAAATGCCTTCAGCTTCTACTGAGAATGAGACTCAGTTGACTTTATGGGTCCATGAGGTGACTTTCAGATCCAGATCCAAAGATCCTAAAGATAAGAAGCAACCAAGCCCTGATGTTACCATCCATCAGCTATGGGGGAGATGACAAAAATCCTGACCATGTTGTTCTTTGGATCAAAGAAAGGCAAATGTCATCATCCATTTGCTAAAAAAAAATAAAGCAAACAAAAAAACATTTCTGAGAAACAAAAATGTGAGGGTTGAAATGGTGGTTTAACTTCTTAGATATCATTCAACACGGTTTTCATTTGGAGTTTTCTCCTATGTTCTAGAATCAGATGCCTATTTAGGAAAGGGTTAATGGGGAGGAACAAGTAGCAAATGTACTGTAGATAAGAGGGTGCAGGAGTCAGGAGACTCAGACTTGCTACTTTTCCATTAAAGCCTCTGGTTTCTAGGAGTCTTAGGCTGAAAAGATGATAAACCTTGGGCTCACTAGGTGGCCGACCAACTTTGCAATAAGTGAAAGCAAAGCTTAAGGAATTATAAAGTGAAAAGGTTTTGGTTATTAGGTATTTTTAAGGTGTTCATTGAGGTGAGACCTACTTACAAAATGAAAGGAGTCCAACTGGGTCAAATAAATTAAGAGGCAGTGGGACAAAAGACCTCAGTTCCAGGCAAGCAGATTCTTCACTCCACCTCTGCCACTGTCTGGGCAAAAAATAACTATATTTGAGGTGAAGGAAATATTTTTGCTCTTGACATTTGAAAAAAAATTCCTGGTAGCTCCTTTTAATCTTCTTTTCCTCCCAGAAAAATTGCTTTTTTGTTTCATCAGTCTTGACATACTGGAATTTTGTGGGAAAGAATGACCAAGGTGACATACCCTCTCCATATATATTTTTTTAATCTGGTTGTTGGTGAGATCCTTCTGCCAACACATCTTGAATCTTTGGACACTACTCTCTATTACTCAGAATGAAATTACCAATGTTTTCCTATATTACATCTTTTTCTTCTGATCAAACTGGTTAGCATTTTAATGAAAAATAATTCAGTAGACAATAATACTGAAGATGACAAAGAGAATGAGAGGATATATATTTCTCTTTCTTCAAATGTACACAGTTTAATCAGCTATTAATCTAGATATTTTACTGAATTGTATCTCAGAATATTTCAAATTTGGTAATTTTTGTTGCTGTGGTGGTGGCATTTTAATGATCATAAACATAAGAACTTGAGAAATGAATATATATTGTTAATGAGGGCAAGGAAGAATCTTATTTTATAAAAGTCTAGAGTAAATGAATCATCTTGTTATTGCTAATAACTATTATAGGATGATGCTGATTATGATTATTGTTGGTGGTGGTGTTTGAGATGAATGAAAAGTCTAATAATTGGTTCATTAATTAGCCTAGCAAGCAATCAATAAATTTATGATATCGGTAACCAAAGAGAAAACAATGGAGGTACCTAAATGTTTGAATACCTTTATAAAAGAAATCAATCCTGACTGGTAAAAATTAATGGGGGGCATATCAGTGAGGAGGTGGGCTAAAAATCTTCGGCTTCTCCTACTCAGAATGAGACTTAGTTGCCTCTAACAAACTAGACAAAGGAATTCATCTCTCTTCCTAGATTGCTGTGGCTAGTTTTTTCCTTCATAAGCTGGGTCATCCTAAATTCTAATTAAGTTTTTCAAGGGCAGGGAGTTATTTCTTAAAGGCAAGAATTCACGTAGATTAGATTCTGTTTATAACTTCTAGTTGGATAAGGTCTTGCCCAACATTGCAGAGCAGGTAGGGGATGATTTGGACAATCTCATCTATCAGCAATATTCTTCAGAGACTACTGACTAGCCTAGAGGTGCTTGTCCCTGAATGGGGAAATTGAATAGAAAAACTTCAATTTATCAATATAATTTTTTAGGTTTTTGCAAGGCAAATGGGGTTAAGTGGCTTACCTATGGCCATACAGCTAGGTAATTATTAAGTGTTTGAGGCCAGATTTGAATTCAGGTACTCCTGACTCCAGGGTTGGTGCTACCTAGCCGCCCCTATCAATATAATAAAAATTCTGATTTCCCTCATGGTGTAGTAACCAAAGTACAGAGAGTTTAACATGACTTATCCAAAATCTTACAGAAAACTCAAAATTTGAACAGAAGTCCTTTCCCCTAGGCTCTTTGAATAAATGAATAAATAAATAAATAAATAAATAAATAAATAAATAAATCTATCAATCATGCAGTTAGGTGGTAAAGAGTGGATAGAAGGACAGAAGTTCAAATCTGGCCTCAGATAACTTGACTCTTAGTAGCTGTGTAACCTTGGGAAAGACACTTGCCACTGATTGCCTCATATCTAGGGCCATCTCCAACCTTCCTGATTCATATCTTATCACTGAATTCAGATGGCTTTGGGGAAGAAAGTGAGTTTGGTGGCTTAGCAGAGTACCCCTTCACTCAGATTCATTTCATGTGCTTGCCATGACATCACCTCCCTAATGTTATGGCCTTCTTCAAGAACAAAGGACAAACATCAAGATCTATCAGTGTGAATTTATTAAAAAACCCTTGTATGTACCATAGTACTATGAACATTTTATGTACTTTTGTCCTAGGCCCTTGGGATACAGAGACAAAGAATGAATCTGTGTTTGTCTTTAAGTAAGTCAAATTCCATCATAGAACAACATTTGCACATAATAAGTACATATAATTATAATACAAAATAATGTTTTTAGGGGCGAAACTACTATTCTTTAGGAAGATCAGGAAAATATTTCATATAAGAGATTGCATTGAGGGAAAGAGGGACCTTATGAAGGCCACAATGCTATATTTCTACCCTAAACAAAAACAAGATTTTTTTTTAAAAGAGACAGCTAGATCACCCTAGGCTTCTATCCAAAGCAAATGGGCATTTTTTTTTTGGCTAGATTGGGAGATAATGTATTTTAATCCTTATGTAGACAAGATTGATGGGAAGAATGAAAGCAGTAATAGACTGGGAACTGAAATGAATTCAGGTCTTAGATCTATTAAAGTTCTGCTACTATCTGTGCTAGTAACTGTAAGAACTGGGCAAGTCATTTAACCTCTATAGCCTTCAGTTCCTTATCCAGTCTAACTCGGATAGTCTGTATTCTAAAGCTCTTTCAAGCTCTAAAATTATATATTTAAGGAGTAGGGGAGGGTATCTGTGGATCATATGGATCAGGGATTATTAATTA
Source organism: Macrotis lagotis (assembly GCF_037893015.1). Classification (NCBI taxonomy): domain Eukaryota; kingdom Metazoa; phylum Chordata; class Mammalia; order Peramelemorphia; family Peramelidae; genus Macrotis; species Macrotis lagotis. Next base: position 36,884,534 of record NC_133665.1, read on the forward strand.
TCTACTGTGGCAAAGTTAGGTGGAAGCAAAGAGGACCCTTGGAAATAACTGTCCACTTGCAGGCTGATTTCCTTATTGTTTCTCTCAGAGTTCCTAATCAGTATAGAAAGTATCAACATGCTAAAATAAACCCAAAATTTAAAATAAAAATTTCTGTCTAATTGGCCTGTCCTGACCCTGATCAGACTTAAGAAAATCACTTCTTCATATGGGTTAGGTACTTCACCTTCAAAATCAAGTTGCATTTTTATCATTTTGGATAAAAATTGTAGTTTGTAGCTACATATTTTTCTTGTAGGTATTGTAAGATATTACAACATAACTTGCAGCTTGGGGGTTAGGTGCATTATTTTTTCTATTCCTCCCCAGAGAAGATTAGTGGTGAAATGAGAAGGAAGAAAGGAAAGAAGGGAGGGAAGGAGGGAGGGAGGAAAGGAAGGAGGAAGGAAGGAAGGAGAGACAAAGGAAGGAAGTTGATTGTCTTCTCCATTATTCTGTTTAATTGTATTATATGTGAATGTTCTTATAATGAACAACTGCAAAATAAAACTCACAAATGGAAAACCATGAGAAAGAAATAAAGGAGAGAAAGAGAAAAATAAAGAGAGGGAAAGAGAGAAAGAAAGGGGCAACGAAAGAAAGAGGGAAGGAAGAGAATATGAGAGAGAGAGAGAGAGAGAGAGAGAGAGAGAGAGAGAGAGAGAGAGTAGAAACATTGAATTTTAATGGTAAAAACATATTTTGCATTTCAACCTTAAATGTGTTCTTCTGCACATTCCCACTCAAAGAATTTAGACTCTTAAAGAAAACAAGTGAACCAACACTGTCCTAGGAAAGGAAATCCAAGGGAGATTAAGAGATTTACCCAGGGCTCCACATATGACCACAACAGAGCAGTAAATAGAACCCAGTTCTTTGCTTTCAGGTCCAGTGCTTTTTCTATGACTTTCCATGTAGTCATTCTGTGCCTTGAAACATCTTTTTGTCTCCACAGTGAATCAGTTAATGAAGATGTCATTAAATCAAGGAATCATGAAAGACTTCTAAGTGTCCTTTTCTCAGGTAGTTTCTTCTTCCAGGCCTTAGCATTCCTGTGATAATTATGTAGAACTCTGTAGAAAGCCTTCTCTTAGCTTTCTGCATGTTTCATGCTATATTGTGCAATTCATGTCATTTTCTGATTAAAATGCTCCAGCAGAATAAACTGAAAACATCTGGCTTCAGGGAAACTACATATCATTTTCAGGTTTTGTACAGCTATGAAAATTTGGGGCTTAGGTTTTCTTTAAAGGTGCTACTCTAGTCTTGTCAGCTAAGAGCACATTTATCAGTTCTCCTGTTTCTTGAAAAATTTTCTAGTTCAAATAGAGAAAGGATGTCAGATGTGGAATTGTATAAGATCTTCATTCCTTCTGAGAAAGTTTAGTCATTTTTATACCAGAAAGGGCTTTTGCTTGTGTATGTGTAGTTGGCTTGGAGTGGAGACAAGAAGAGTGCAGAGTTGATTGTGTTCTCTCTACCATTCCCATTTTATCGTGTTATATGTGAATGCTCTTATAATTAACAACTCCAAAATAAAACCCTCAGATGAAAAGCCATTAACTGACTTGAAGCAAATTCATAACACTTTTTAATTTTCCCTTTTGTTGAACTCTCCCAGTTCTCAAGCCTTAGAGATACACTTAGGCAAGCCCAGGCTTCCATTGGTTCCCAAAGAGAGGCTGCTGCCCCTTTCCTACCAGTTCAACTGTAATTATTCATTATTGTTCTCTCACTCCAATCCCCAATGTTTCTAAGATATCTCTTAGAAACTCTAATGAATCTGGATTTATAGAAAGAGGGAAAGGTATTCAAATACACACTTGAGGGTCTTTGCTGTAGTGTGAAGGGTACCTAATGGAAGGGAAAATACCAAAAGCCAGGTCCATTTTATTCCACATACAAAAAAAAAAAAAGAAAGGGTGGGATGGTGGGGAGAAAAGAAAGCAGGTTACTAAGGTGAAAGACTTCTCTAACAACAACCAAACATTTTTTCAGTTGCCAATTATGCTTCTCAGGACTTGCTATATGCATAACAATGGCAAAAACTACAGTTCTGGATGTTACCTCTTTCACATTCTATTAAAACTGTAATAGTGCCTGCTTCCATTATACATTTCCCTGTATATTTCAATCAAAATGTCACTTAGCTGCTGTTCCTAGAGTGCACTTAATATTTTCATTAAAATCAATAGAGCCAAGAAATGACAAGGGTGCAGGTGGGTACAGGCAATTAAACCCCTCCTGTATGTATTGTTAAATAGCAGTTGGGGAAAAAAAGAAGCCCCATTGAACACCTGTCCCTTCTCTCTTGAATGGCAGCTAACAGAAATCCACTTAGCCAGCTATTGTCTGCTTATTTTCCTGACAGATAATGTGAAGAAGTAGGCAGTTATGGGGCCAGTAATTCAGAATTAATTTTCCCTTCACAAGAGTGATGTGGACAACTGAGTGCCATAATGGTACCTGATCAGGATTCAAGGGGTAAACAAGACAATTTGAGATGATGGGCTAGAAATAAAGGCCCTTTAAGAGTCTGCTCCTCTCACCACTCTGAATGGCTGGCGCTTGGGCACTTTCTCTTTTTTTATCTGCCTCAAATGAAAGTCAGAAGAGTCAATCATTAAAGCATTAGCGTGATGCATTTGGGCACATGTGTGAAGGAGATGTGTGTATTTGTGTGTTCATGAGTGTATGTGTGTGTGTGGTATGGCATTTGTGTGTGTGCATGGTTTGAAAGAGAGGGAAAAGAAAGAAGACACTACAAGTTGCTCTCCATCCTTTCCCACCATATCAAAAATGTGACTGGCTGTAAAAGACATCTGTTAAGCCACACATTGAGATTGTTTATCGAGTCTCCTCCTGTGAGCTGCTGCCTTAGTAGAGAAAATTACCACATTTCCCCTAATGAGCAGAGACCTTTTCTTAACCTACTATTATTGCTTATTTCATTCTAATGGGAGATACCCACCTCCAACATGCATAGCAAAAATTTGTTTCACTAGACCAACGAAATTGAAAAACTCATTTTTTTTCCTTCTTCAATCTGAATACAGGTCTGTTCCATAAACCAGCTGAATGAATAGTCTCTGGAGATGAGTTAAATAGGAGGATTAGAAACAACTGTTCTCTGTCCAGTCCCCAAGACCCCGTTGGCAGATAAACTGTGAGCATAGCCAATGAATCACTATCGTCTCCCATGACTTGATATAAACCATTCCAAATAAATCAAGTGGGAGGATTGATTTTTACAGAATTGCTGTATTACCCAGGTACAATTTATTGATTTGAATTAAAAAGGAAAAAATCTGAACAAAGTAGGACAAGCTAGATAAGCTCTCCTCTTAAATCTGAAGAAACTTCTTAACATCTGAAATTTTTCCAAGAATGAAGCCTTCACAAAGATGCTTGGTGAGGTTTAAGGTCCCCAGGAGGAAAACTATTTACACAACTCAGGACCTTATATACCAAATAATGAAAAAAAAAACCTTTAAGGATGGGGAGTATGCTTGTCTAACAGTGACTAGCACTGTTACTAGGCTGTTCTGATCTGTGTCCCTCTCTTTGCTATCTTCTAAAATTCATTCCAGAATTCATTAGCTTTGACCATTAGCCGCATTCATTCCACTACCATCCCATGCATTCTATAGGTTCTTTCATTCAATCTTTCTTCTATTCATTCAGAAATCATATACTATGCTTCTATCATATGCAAGTATGATAGGGTCTATCAGTTTTTTCCATCTTCCTTACTACAGACCTTCCTCATTTGAATATAGAATCCAGTTGGTTCTATATCATGCCCCTTTATCTTTTTTAGAGAATTTCAAGTAGACTAAAATTAATTCACATAACTTAGGCCAGCTCTTGTGGGGGAAGTGTGATTTAGGAGGGCAAATGGAAAGAGAACAGAATTGCCTTTCCAAAACACCAAAATACCCAGAGGGGCATGCTGACTGATTCAGACACTAGAAGGATAGAGGATGTGTAAGGGATGAAATCATCATGATTTGGAATGGTAGAGAGATTCAGTAGAGAAATCCAAGAAAGATCTCATCTGAGAATCTGTGTTTTCAGTGTGTTTGTATGTGTGTGTGTGTGTGTGTGTGTGTGTGTGTGTGTGTGTGTATGTGTGTGTGTGTGTGTTGGGGTGGGAGGGTGTTGGAATAAAATAATAGAATGGCAGCAAAGAAATGGAAACTGAAGGAAAATGCATCAATTGGGGAATGGTTTAACAAACTATGATATGTGTATGTGATGGAACACTACTGTTCTATTAGAAACCAGGAGGGATGGGAATTCAGGGAAGTCTAGAAGGATTTGCATGAACTGATTCTGAGTGAGATGAGAAGAACCAAAAGAACATTATACATCCTAACAGCAACATAGGAGTGATGATCAACCTTAATGGACTTGTTCATACCAACAGGGCAGCAAGCAGACACAATTTTGGGGTGTCTGTGACAGAGAATGCTATCCAAATTCTGAGAAAGAATTGTGGAGTTTGAACAAAGACCAAGGACTATTACCTTTAATTTTTTAAAAAAATATTATTATGTATTCTTCCATATCTCATACTATATGTTTCTTCCTTAAGGATATGATTTCTCTCATCACATTCAACTTAGATCAATGCATACTATGGGAATGGTATAAAGACTAACAAATTGCCTTCTATGGGGGGTGGGGAGAGGGAAGCAAGATTGGGGAAAAATTGTAAAACTCAAAATAAATAAAACCTTTCTAAAATTTAAAAAAATTAAAATTAAAAAATAAAAACATTTAAAACTATCAAAAAAAATAAAAACTATCAAACTGTTGTTAGCATTTCTTCTGATTGAAATTATCATCTGGAGAGGAGAAACAATGAATCAGGGAACCAGTTTTATGAAGCATCCTTGGAAGAGAGCTAAGAAGTAGAAAGAGGCACTATAGTATTTGTTGGAAAGAAAGATAGTGGAACTAGAACAGAGAAGTTTATTTGAGAAGAAATTGGCTGGCTAAAGAACATGAAAGCATGGAATCCCATATAGGAGCCCCACTCAGGTTTTTATTGTAAGTTGTGGGGACTGTACAGCTCGCTAGGTTTTGCAACTGGGAGAGAGGATCTCTGCTCCCTTGCTCATGGTTCTTATTGGACTCAGAGGGAATCATTTTCTCTTGTTGATTTTCCCAACAAGGTGATCCAAAGGACTGGTGGCCTCTAGAGATATCTAGGGAAGGATTTAGTCTTTCAGGAGCGGAGTTCTCTTAACTCTCTATAAACACAGATTTGAGTCATTTCCTCTTCCTAGAGTCCCTTACAAAGGAATAGTATAAGGCATTCTCTGAAAGCACTGGCCCATTGCAAGGGGGGGCGTAGGTGTGTGTGTGTGGGGGGGGTCTAGGGAGAAGAGGACCCTCTATTTGATATCAGTTTAGATATAAGTCCACAAGTCTTTTGAGGTCCTTTGTTGTGTTAATGAAACTTTCTTGTTTAAATGTCTTGTGAGCCAGAGAGTTGATAAGAGGAAACAAATTTGAGGGAATGAAGTTCCTACCTTTCCTACTGGATGAGGCCAATCCTAATCATAATAAGTAGCATTTGTATAGGATTGGAATTTTTTTTAGCACAAAAGGTTATATAAAGTACAAATTAATATGCTATGTATAGCTATAGCTATACATATACATATACATATACATATACATATACATATACATATACATATACATATACATATACATACATATAAACCTAAACAAGCACAAATATATATAAACACAGACACCAGAAGAATAGAGGAACTATGAGATGAACTCATCATGAGCTTTCTTATTTGATCCTTATAACAACTCATTGAGATAAGTGCTTTTGTTATCTCCATTTTACAGATGTGGAAACTAAAGCACTGAGATATTAAATGATTTGCACAGCTAATAGATAGGATTTTATTTCAAGTTACCCAGAATGAGGAAAAGGCTTTATTTGAAAGAGCTTGGGTAAAGAAAACAAGTTAGAAAAATGTGACAGTTCCCAAAGTATTATAGGACCTTTTGTGCCCAGGTGTCCTTATCAAAAGGCTTATACAAGACTGTAACTTCTCCATATCCCCTTTTAAGTCACTAATTCATTCATCTTCTAATATTTAAGCAAATTTGTGTGCTCCCATCCCCAAAATCATTTGAAAATGATAGCAATAGACTCCTCAAAGGAAGGGCAAGACACACACTCATCTTCCACTTTTGTCACAACTGCTACAGTGTCTAAATCAATTCTGGACTCAAAAAATAAAGTACTTTTTGACATGACATCCCAGGATAAATTTGAAACTGGAAAGTTTCATGACCTAGAAAGGTCATCTTCTACCTCCCCATCCCATCCCCTTTATGTATTAATTCTAATCTACTGATTTTTCATTCTATATTTGAAATATACTTTGCTTTCTAACTTGGTTTTATTGTTTTATTTTTGACTAATTATAATTCCTTTGTACATTTACCTATATTGATATTATTTTAGTAAACAATCAGAAGGTAGGTAAATCCCATACATCACTAGAATCAAAGCTGGAAGACAAGCTGAGCCAAGACAAGTTCAAATTTTTACAAATGATAAAAACTGAGTCCTAGAGAAAATAAGTGATGCAACCAAAGATTATAGTGTTATTAAACAGAAGTGCAAGGAATCAAAAACAGGGCTTCTAATTCCAAATTTAAGGCCACATCATGATTGTTTAAGCGGGGTCCACATACACTTACTAAATGACTCAATGTCTGTAATTTAAAAAAAATAATTTATTTTTCCAACTACATGTCAAGAATAGTTTTCAATTATTTCAAGCATTCAATAATTTTTGTAAGGTTTTGAGTTTTACATTTTTCTCCTTCCTCCCTCCATTTTCTCCCTCCTCCCCTTCACAGACAGCAGTTTAATATAGCTTATACATGTATAACTATGTTAAACATTTCCATATTAATCATGTTGTGAAAGAATCATCAGAAAAAAGAAAAAAAGTCATGAAAGGGGAGAAACCATAAAACATAAAACTAGTTTTAAAAATTGAAAATAGTAAGCTTTGGTCTGCATTTAGTTCCTTCTCTAGATGCAGATGGTATTTTCCATCACAAGTCATTTAGAATTGTCTTTGATTACTGCACTGTTGTGATGAGCAAACTCATTATAGCTGATCATCACATTGTGTGCTGTTAATGCATACAATATTTTTCTGGTTCTGGTTGTTCTACTCAGAATCAATTCGTGACAGGCTTTTCTGAAGTCCAGCTGCTCAGATAGTATTCCACATTAATATACCAAAAATTTGTTTAGTCCTTCCATAATTGATAAGGATCCCTTCAATTTTCAGTTTTTTGTACTATGGAAAGAACTGCTATAAATAGCTTTTTTACATGAGTTTTTTTACCTTTTCTTGTGATTCCTTTGGGACACATAACTAGGTATTGCTGGATCAAAGGGTATGTACAGTTTTATTGTCACTCTCCAATAGAGTTGGTTTAGTTTACAACTCCACCAACAATGCATTAGTGTTCCAGATTTCCCACATCCCCTCCAACACTGATCATTTTCCTTTTTTGTCATATTGGCCAATCTGATAGGTGTGAGGTGGTGCCTCAGAGTTGTTTTAATTTGATTTTTTCTAATCAGTAATGATTTAGAATATTTTTCGTATGACTATAGATAGCTTTAATTTCTTCACCTGTAAACTCCCTGTTCATATCCTTTATTAATTAGGCAATGGGTTGGAATATAATAAGTAAATATAAGAGATGCAGCTCTCTAGATATTTTAGAAATGAGTCCTTTATCAGAAACACCATTTGTAAAAATTGTTTCCCAATTTATGACATTCTTTTAATCTTGATTGCATTGGTTTTATTTGTACATAAACTTTTTAATTTAAAGGAATCAAAATTATCCATTTTGCATTTTATAATGTGTTCTATTTCTTCTTGGGTCATAAACTGTCCACTTTCCATAGATTTGACAGATGAACTATTCCTTGTGTTCCTACAGGCTTATGGTATCAAATTTTAAGTCTAAATTCTCTACCCATTTCAACTTTATCTTGGGATAGATTGTGAGATAGTGATCTTATTCTTAGCTTCTGCCATATCTTTTCCCCAGTTTTCCCAATGTTCTATTCCACTGATCCACCTCTCTATTTCTTAGCCAGTAGCAAATAAGTTTTTTTTAAATTTAAGGCAGTAGGGTTAAGTGACTTGCCCAAGGTCACACAGTTAGGCAATTATTATTAAGTGTCTGAGACCAGGTTTGAACTCAGGTACTCCTGACTCCAGGGCCAATGCTCTATCCATTGTGCCACCTAGTTGCTCTACCAAATAATTTTGATGCTTGGTTCTTTATAATATAATTTTCAATCTGGTACCTCTAGGTCACCTTCCTTTACATTTTTTTCTCCATTTATTCACTTGATATTCTTGACCTTTTTGTTGCTCCAGATAAATTTTGGTACTATTTTTTCTAGCTCAAAGTAATTTTTGGTAGTTTGATTTATATGATGCTGAATAAGTAATTTAATTTAAGTAGAATTGTCATTTTTTAACACCTGTTCAGCCTACCTATAAATAATTTACCTTTGTCCAATGATTTAGATCTGATTTTATTTGGGTAAAAACAAAAAAAATGTTGTCATACAGTTTCTGAATTTGCCTTGGCAGATAAGATGCTCAGGTATTTTAATGACGTCTTCAGTTAATTCAAATGGAATTTCTTTTTCTGTCTATTCATGCTGAGTTTTTTTGGTAATAGATTGAAGTTCTAATGATTCATGTGAGTTTATCCTATATCCTGCAACTTTGCTAAAGTTGTTAATTATTTCAAGTAGCATTTTATTTGACTTTATAGGATTTTCTAAGTGTACCATCATATCATCTGCAAAAAGTGAGAGTTTTATTTCTTCATTGTCTATTCTAATTCTTTCAATTTCTTTTTTTTCTCTCATTGCTAAAGCTAACATTTATAATACAATATTGATTCATAGTGGTAATAATAGGCACCCTTGTTTCACCCCTGATCTTATTTGGAATGCTTCTAGCTTATCAACATTACATATAATGCTTGCTGTTGGTTTTAGATAGATATTGCTTATCATTTTTAGGAAACTCCATTTATTTCTATGCTTTTGACTTTTTTTATTAGGAATGAGTGCTGTATTTTGTCAAAGATTTTTCAGCATCTATTGAGATAATCATATGATTTCAGTGAGTTTTTTTATTGATAGGTTCAATTATGTTGATAGGTTTTCCTACTATTGAGTCAATCCTACCTAATCATAGCATATTTTCATTGTGCTAGCTTGCTGTGATCTCTTTGCTAATATTTTAATTATTTTTTGTATCAATATTCATTGGAGAAATTGATCTATAATTTTCTTTCCCTATTTTGTCCCTTCCTGGTTTAGGTATATGTACCTTATTGTTGTCATAGAAGGAATTTGGCAGAGCTCCTTCTTCCCTGTATTTTTTTTCAAAAAGTTTAAAGAGAATTGGAATTAAATGTTTAGAATTTGTTTGCTAATCCATCTGACCCTGGAGATTTTTTCTAAGGGAGTTCAATGATGGCTTATTTAATTTCTTTTTCTAAAATGGGCTTATTAATTATTTTATTTCCTCTTCTGTTAATCTAAGCAATTTATATTTTTTATGTATATTTGTCTATTTCATTTAGATTGTCAAATTTATTGGCATACATCTGGGCAAAATAGCTCTTGAATTATTATTTTAGTTTTCTCCATATTGGTGGTGAATTCAAAAATGTTCACTTTTGCTACTGGTAATTTAATTTCTTTATTTCTTTTCTTAATCAAATTAACCAAATGTTTATCTATTTTTTTCACAAAACCAACTCTTAGTTTTTATTTATTGGTTCAAAAGTTTTCTTATTTTCAATTTTATTAATCTCTCCTTTGATTTTCAGAATTTATAATTTGCATTAAATTAGAGTTTTTAACTTGTTTTTTTCCCCCTAGCTTTTTTAGTTGCATGCCTATTTGATTTTCTCTTTCTGGAAATATCCCCTAATAACTGATTTGGCTCTATCCAATGTTTTGGTATGTTGTCTCCTTGTTGTCACTGTCTTGAAAGAAATTATCTCTGTCATATGTTGTTTGATGTACTTATGCTTCAAAATTAAATTATTTAGTTTTCAATTAATTTTAGGTCTATCTCTTCATGGTCCCTTATTACATATGTATTTTATTGCTTCATGATCTGAAAAGAATGCATTTAATATTTCAGCCTTTCCTGCATTTGATTGTGAGACTTTTATGTAACTTTTTTGTAGGTGTCATATGCACTGAGAAAAAGGTATATTCTTTTCTAATCCTATTCTCAATGTAGGTTAGTGATGGCAAAATGATGACTTGATAATTGTAAAACTTGCATTATAGAGTTCCTGATGTCTTAAAAACTGCTTCATGCATATTATTACATGTGAGTCTCACCAGGACTGCTTGAGGCAAATAGTACAATTATTATCATTTTATGATTAAGAAAATGAGGCTCAAAGATGTTGGTTGCTCAGTCACATAGATAGTAAATAGTTTTTGTAAACTGGAGAATGTAAGGGAGAAATAATAGATGTCTTCAAGTATTCAAAGGACTGTCTACATACTGTCTGCATAAAAGAGGGATTAGTTGTATATTGGGGAGAAGTCTAAAAGAAATTTAGACTGTATAAAGAAAATACTTCCAACAGTTTTAGCTGGAAAAAATAGAATGGGCTGCCTTGGAAGATGCTGGGTTCCATTCCATCTTAAGGGCTCAGTCATTTTCCCTGGCTCTTTCCCATGCCTAGAATGCTCTTCGTCCTGTTCTCTGCCTCCTGGTTTCCCTAACTTCTTTCAAGTCACCACCAAAATCCATCTTCTATGAGAAGCGTTTCCCAATCCCCTCAATTCCACCACCTTCACTCTGTTGATTATCTCCAATTTATCCCACATACAGCTTGGTTGTTTATTGTTGTTTCCATGTTGTTTCTCCAATAGATGTTGAGTTACTTTAGAAAAATTGTCTTTTGCAGACATTCTGGTGCTAATCATGTTGCTCGACTCATAAAAGGTGTTTCACAAAGATTTACTGACAGACTGATGGAGGTTTTCAGGCAGATCCTGGAAAGGCACCTGTTAGTTATGGAGAAGCTCCAGAAGATTGGGCTGGATGATCTCCAAGGTCCATATCAACACTGAGATTCTGTGATCCTATGAACACAAGTCTAATGTTTAAAAATTAAAATAGGGGGTGGCTAGGTGGCACAGTGGATGGAGCACCAGCCCTGGAGTCAGGGGTACCTGAGTACAAATCCGGCCTCAGACACTTAATAATTACCTAGCTTGTGGTCTTTGAACTCAGGTTTTCTTGGGTCTAGGACTTGTGCTCTACCCATTATGCTACCACTTATCTCCAGTCTTAGACATGGAGTCAAATTCAAATGGAAATGAGAGCCACAAAACCATAAAGATTCATATTTTCTTAACTTTAAATGTAATGTGTTTTATTTTATTTTTAAATTTAATTTGCTAAATATTTCCTGATTATATTTTAACTTGCTTTCCAGGTGCAATCAGGGGTGTTGTATATTTCTGATTTTAGAGTATTACCTAAAGTCCTGAGATTTTTAAAGGATTTTCCAAGTCATATATCCAAAATGTATCAGATATGGGATTTGAACCCAGTTCTTCTTGGTCCCAAGGTCCCAAGGTTAGCTCTCTAACCATTATGTAACACTGCCTCTAGGGGAGGTCATAAAGGACAAATGTAAAAGTGTGACCTAGTCAGATACCTACAAGTATTGCAATGGAAAAAACATTTATTAGGACTCAGGATTCATGAGTTGTAATTTTTCCCCCTAAGAGTAACTAGCTGTGTGACCTTCAGCAAACCACTTAACTAATCTTTTTGAAACTCAAATCAAGAATTAAAATACATGTTCTCTCTACCATAAAAGGCTTTTAGAAAGATAGTGCCTTTAGTGCATAAAGTAGTTAGGTGATCCAATGGATAGAATGGTGAACTTGGAGTCAGGAAGGTCTGAATTCAAATCCTGCCTCAGATATTTACTAGCTGTAATCTGGTTTAAATGAAGATAATAATAGCACCTGATAGGATTGTGAGGAACACAATGTGATCAGATGTAAAGAGTTTTGCAAAGCTGAAGTATTTTGTAAATTCTAGCTGTTTTTCTTATTGTCTTGTTATGCATAAGGTAGTATTATTAAAATAACATTGTTGTCCTTCATGTTACCTATTGTTCATTGACCAAATATTCATTAACTTTTTAGCATATACAGAGCTTTACTTTTTGCAACTCACTGTCTACCGAGTAATCAGACAACATAGAAAATTTAATTTACAATTGATTAACATGTAACAGAAGTGATCAACAAAAAAGTCATATGAATTATGGGAGGGATGGGGGTATGATAGAGTATCTGATATTTGAGTTGAGTTTTAAAAAAATGGTTTGGAATGTAGAAGTTGAAGAGGGAAAGGGAATTATTAGCTATAATATGTTTCCAGTTCAGTGTAGATTAAATAATACAGTGAAGTTTGGCAGCACTCACCTCTTGTGGACCTACCCTTAAGGTATAATTTCTGAAAAGAAGACATGGAGCATATCTGTTATATAGATGAGTTTAGAACTCTTTTCAGTTGACACCACTGTAATTACCACTTAATGACATAGTAGAAGGTTGTTTTGTCTATTTGTGTCTTAGAAAATAAAGTGCTACAATATTTGATATTTCAGTGGGGAGAGTAGAGAGACCATATATTTCATGCTTCTGGAGACATCATAAATAGAGTAGGCTGTCTTCCCTACTAATATCCCTATCTAGTATTCCTCCTTAAAGAATAACATTTTGAAAATAATTTCAAAAACTTGCATTTTGAAGACTAGGGTGTGGTGCAGGGGAAAGAATGATGAATTGAGAATTAGAGCACGGGCTTCAAACTCTATCCTTCATGTATTGCTCTCTGAATTTTAAAACCCCCATATTACTTTAATACTCAGTTTAAGATTCACCTTTCTACCCCCCCACCCTCCCTGCCCTCTAACTAATAACACTGTCTCTCTTCTCAAACAGCATTTTATCCAAATTCTCTTTAAACTCACTTATTTGTGCCAATGTAAAGTCTCCCAGGCATATATTACCCACCTAAAAGAATATAATCTAGAAGGAAGGGAATATTTCATTTTTATCTTTATATCTCCAGTACTCAGAAAAATGCATTGCAGACAGTAGGAGCTTAATAAATATCTGTTGAATTTAATTTAACTAATCATTTCTCCAACACAAAAAGAGGACACTAATCTGGCTTATTGACTGGTGATGGGAATTAAAGCACTGAGAGAATCATGTGCTTATGGGCTCAGCCCAAAGGTCAGCTGTCTCCTTAAAAGTGGTTAAGTGGAGTTAATTGATGAGCACTGTGGTGAGATTTGACATCAGACCTTAATTATATCTTGAGAGGGTAGAAAAATGGGAAATGAACACTAATTCAATTGAACAGTTGATCACTAAGCAATAATCACAATATGAACTGTATTTCAATTTCACTTTTGTGTTACCTAGGTGTAAAAGTGACATTAGCTATCAGATTTATGCAACTGGTATTGTTATTTATTTTACCCATGAGTCCCTCTTCCCTTTTCTCTTGTGTATTATTGTGGGGTCTTTTTCTTCTCCAAATGTAAAAACAGCTGGGCTGCATAAACTGTCCATTGTGTTCCTTGTTCAAACCTAACCATAATAACACATCTGAACAGCTTCATCTATGCTGGAAGTAACCAGTGTAAAATAATCAGAGAGACACTGTCAATCAAATTTTCAGATGTTAGAAACATATCAGAAATGCTAATTATGAGATATATCAAGGCAAATTAGGACCTACTTTTCCTCTCAACATTTATACAAGGTTTTTAGTCTGCTTAAACTTTTTTATTGCACTTAATTTAGTCTATGAAAAACATACCAGTTGGGTGCTCTTTTCTCTTCAGATTTGCTTTTTTTAGATTTTTTTACTTATCATAGAAAAACTGAGTTTTAATCCTGAAGACACTTCAAATTTCACATGGAATTCAGAAAACTTTGCTTTTGATGATCCTTAATAAGGACTGATTCTTTTAGAAATGTAGTCCTGGAGTCAAGATAGTGGCAAGAAGGTAGCATCCTCTTGGGGCTTTTTCCCTACACAGTGCTAAATGAAGCCTCCACACAGATCCCACCAAAAAAGAAAAACAAGTTTTCAACTGTAGACATCATGGAGGATCTTCAGTGAAGGTCTAGTCTATCTCTTCAGGGAAAAAGGGGAAGTAAAGCCCAGCTAGGCGAAAGAGTGAGGCCAAGAGGAGGCTTTAAACTATAGTGTAGTCTAGGTCCTGGAAACTAGACAACAGCAGCTAGATAACAAGTCAGCAGGGAGGGTCCTAATCTCAGACAAAGTCTAAACTCTGAGAAGGCAAGGGCAAAAGATAGGACTGGGTAGGGAATAAACCTCTGCATAGGCAATGCCTGCTTGGCCTGCAAAGGAAACACCTTGGTTAGGGACCATACCCCAGCCCTAGCACAGAAAGCTTGGATCTTTACTCCCTAAACTCCAGGAGTAGAGTTCAATAAAAGTGAATAAAAAAACTTAAAAAGAACTAATCTTAGAAAGTTATTATGCAGATAGAGATTATAAAATGCTACCTCAGAAGAAAAAAAGGCAATTTACCAACTTGGGAAATAGGATTTTTTAAATTGATAGTGTTTATTTTTCCAAATACATGTTATGAAAGTTTTTCAACATTCATTCATTTGCCTTTGTATATTTTTAAGTTAATTTTTTCCCATTCTCCATCCCACCCCGCTCCCCTCAGTGGCAGTCAGGTTAATATTTTACATACACATTTGTGTCAAACATGTTTACAGTATAGTCATTTTCAGTATGAGGAATTAGGATTAAGGGAATGAAATATATGAGATATTTTTTAAAAAAAATAAATATAATGTTGATCAGATTCTGAAGGGTTTTTTGGTTGTTAGTGTTGCTTTGTTTTTGTTTTTCATCCTCTAGATGGGGATAGCATTGTTCATAGCCAGGCTAATAGGATTGTCCCAGCTCTCTGAACTTCTGAGAGAAGCTGCTTCCATCAAGGTTGATCATTTCACAATGTTGTTGCTAAATGTGTACATTGTTCTCTTAGTTCTGCTCCCTTCCCTCAGCATCAGATCCTATAATTCATTCCAGCTTCTCTAGAGTTCAACCATTTATGCTTTCTAATAGAATAATAGTATTCCATAGTATTCGTGTACCATAACTTGTTCAACCATTCCCCAATTGATAGACATTCCCTCAAGTTCCAATTCTTTGCCACTAAAAAAAGAGCTGCTATGAATTTTTTGGAAATTGTGGACTTTTCCCATTTTTGATAATTTCTTCTTGATAGAGACCTAGAATTGGAATTGCTGGGTCAAAGGGTATAAACAGTTTTATTGCTCTTTGGGCATAGTTCCATATTGCTCTCCAGAAAGGATGGATCAGTTCTCAACTCCACCAACAATTTATTAATGCCCAAATCCTCCCACAATCGCTCCAAAATTGATCATTTTCCCTTTTTCTCATCTTAGCCAATCTGATAGTTTGAGGTGATACCTCAAGTTATTTTAATTTGTGAATAAAAATTTAATCAATATTTATTTGCAGAATTTTTTCACATAATCATATATAACTTTAATTTCATCATTTGAAAACTGTCTATTCATATCCTTTGATATGTAACCTTATATATTTGATGCAAGCCTCTATATATTTTCAAGATAAGACCTTTATCAGAACTTTCCTTCTAATTCTGGCAGCATTGATTTTATTAGTGCAAAAACTTCTTAATTTAATATAACCAAAATCATTTATTTTGCAGTTTATACTGTACTCCATTTCTTGCTTGGCCATAAATTTATCCTCTTTCCATAGATCTGATTGATGAGTATTTCTTGATCTATTAAGTTTATCCATGGTGTCACCCTTTAAGTCTAAATTCTGTATCCATTTTGACCTTATTTTGGTATAGGGTGAGAGATGTGGGTCTATGGCTACTTTCTGCCATGCTATTTTCTAGTTTTTTCCCAACAATTTTTGGCAAATATTGAGTTCTTATCCCAGAAGCATTTAATATCTTTGAGTCTGTCAAAAAATGGATTACTGTTGTCAGAAACTACTGTTCCTTTTGAATCTATCCTAATCTATTGATCATTACTCTATTTCTTAACCAATACCAGGTAGTGTTGATGACAGCCGCTTTATAGTATAATTTTAGATCTGTAGAACTAGGGCACCTTCCTTTACATTTTTTTTCATCAATTCCCTTGCTATTCTTGACATTTTGTTGCTCAGATGAATTTTATTACCATTTTTAGCTCCGTAAAATAATTATTTTGTAGTTTGATTGGAATGGCCCTGATAAGTAATTTGATTTGGGTAGAATTGTCATTTTTATTACATAAGCTCAATCTAATCATGAGCAATTGATATTTTTCCAAATATTTAGATCTGACTTTATTTGGGTGCACTTTTTAAAACTTTTTTTCTTTTAGGTTTTTTTTTTGCAAAACAATGGGGTTAAGTGGCTTGCCCAAGGCCACACAGCTAGATAATTAAGTGGCTAAGGTCAAATTTGAACTCAGGTCCTTCCTCCTGACTCCAGTGCTCTATTCACTGCACCACCTAGCCACCTGGCTCTGACTTTATTTGGAAGGGAACTGCTTTGTAATTGCATTCATATAATTTCTAGGTTAGTCTTGGGAGGTAGATTCCCAAATATTTAATGTTGTCTACTGTTACTTTATTTTTTTCAGGTTTCTTTCTTTTTTTTTTTTTTTTTTTTTTTGCAACGTAATGGGGTTAAGTGGCTTGCCCAAGGCCACACAGCTAGGTAATTATTAAGTGTCTGAGGCTGGATTTGAACTCAGGTACTCCTGACTCCAGAGCCAGTGCTCTAAACCACCTAGTTGCCCCTCTACTATTACTTTAAATGTTATCTCTTGCTCTTGAGTTTTGCTGTTCATATGAAGAAATGTTGATACTTTATGTGGGTTTATTTTATTTCCTGCTACTTTGCTGGATTTGTTCATTGCTTCAAGGAATTTTTTTAGATGATTTTCTTGGGTTCTTTAAGTATACCATCATATCATATGCAAAGAGTGAAAACTTTACTTTCTCAATGACAATTCTGATTCCTCCAATTTCTTTGCTTCTCTTATTGCTAAAGCTCACATTTCTAATACTATATTGAATAGTAATGGTGATAATGGGCATCCTTGTTTCACCCTGATCTTATTGGAAATGCTCTGAATTTATTCCCATTTCATATAATATTTGCAGATGATAGATAATACTAATTATTTTAGGGGAAAATCCACTTATTCCTAATAGTGTTTTTAATAGTAATGGATGCTGTATTTTATTAAAGGCTTTTTCAGCATCTATTGAGATAATCATATCATTTCTCTTGGTTTTACTATACTTGGGAAGATCAAAGGAGTCTATAAATTGGACTGAAATCCAAAATTTCATAGAAGAGTTTTTTAAAAAGAATTTAAATATCAAAGAAGAGAGGAAGAAGAAAAATTGAAAAATTAAGAAATAAGAACCATGAAGGAAAATTATGAAAAAAATTGAAGAAATCAACTCCTTTAAAAGTAAAAATAACAAACTGGAAAAAGGAAAAAAGGGAAAAAAACAAACAACTGGAAAAGGAATGCAATTCAACTAAAACTAAAATCGACCAAATGGAAAGGGAGTAAAACTGAGTAAAAAGAAAAATTAACCAACTGGAAAAGGAAAAAAACATAAGCTAACTGAAGAAAATAAGATCCTAAAAATTAGAATTAGACAAATAGAAACTAATGGGTCTATGAGACACCAAAATTCCATCAAAGTCAAAAGTTTTAAAAAATTGGAGAAAACATAAAGTCCCTTTTAGGAAAAACAAACAACCTGGAAATACATTCAGGAGAGATAATTTATTAATTATTGGCCTAGCATCACTAGGATGCTAAAGGGATAGTGGGAGAGAATGTACTCCATACTTTGGTTGAGGAGGACTATATGGCTAATTGGAGGGAATATGCTGGGGGTGGGTGGGATACAAATGGTTCATGAAATGATTTGGCTTTGAATGATGATTTGCCTCATGAGGATTAGGGTGTTCATGGAAGGTACTTGAAAAGGGGATAAGATATAAAGTTATTATAATTTGACGTGATTTATGACTCTTGAGAACTGTATTTTTAATGAGACCAAAGAGGAGAGGTTACTTAATGACTATGAGGCAATGCTGCTTATCAATCAATCAAACAATCAATCAACCAACCTTTGATCAGTTGTACTTTCATAGTACATTTTTAAGATCGGATAAAATGAATATTTCTTGACAAAGGGGATATGAGTACAAGATAGGTTAAAACAATAAAAACAAAAAGAATAACTATACTAGGGGAAGGCTAGACTTTAGTGGATAAATAACACCAGATGAAGTGGCACAAAGACCTATTATAATAGAGAGAAAGAAGGGAGGGTGTGAGCACTGAGTAAAAGCTGCTTAACAGATTTGGCCCAGAGAGGGACTAACATACATCCCAAATGGATTTTAAAATCTATCCAGGAGGTGGGGCAGAAAGGGAAAGAAAAAGGAAGAGGAGACTGCCAAAAGGGAAGGCAAAGGTAAGTGAAAGTAAACTTAATTTAAAATTTAAAAGAAAAGTTAAAGGGGAAAGGGAGAAAAACATTGATAAGGAGGAATAAGAGGAAAGGAAAGAGAAAAATATAAATTGGGAAAGATAACATGGAGGAAAATAATGATTTAATCATCTTACCTGTAAATGTGAATGGGACGAACTCCCCCATAAAATGGGAGGGGATCGTAGAATGGGTTGAAAACCATGATCCTACAATATGTTGTTTACAAGAAATACATTTGAAACAGAATGTTACACACAGGTTAACAGTATGTAGCACTATTGCTCTTTAAGAAACCATGAATTGGGGGCAATTAGGTGTCACAGTGGATAGAGCATTGGCCCTGGAGTCAGAGGGATCTGAGTTCAAATTAGACCTTATACATGGCCAAGCTGTGTGACTTTGGGCAAGTCACTTAACCTCATTGCCTTAAATGAACATTATTTCTAAAAAGAAGCCATGAATGGTCAGATTCTATAGAGAAGCATGGAAAGAATTACAGGAACTGATGCTGAGTGAAGGGAACAGAATCAAGAGTACATTGTACACATTAACAACAATATTGTGAGTTGATCACCCTTGATGGAAGCAGCTACTCTCAGGAGTTGAGTTAATACAACCCTGGGAGACCTTTTAATGGACAGTGTTATCCACCTCCAGAGGAAGAAAACAAAACAAAATAAAACAAACAACAGAACCCCCCCTATAAAAATTGAATGAACACTATGTTAACTTTTTTAAAAGTATCTCAAACTTTTCCTTCCTATCCCATGGTTTTCTTTCTTTACCCTTAGTCTTAATTCCTCATACAGAAAATGACTAATATATAAACATGCTGAACACAAATGCATATGTACAATGTTCACTAGACTGTTTACTGTTGAGGGAAGAGGGATGGAAAGGGAGGGTGGAAGGAAATTTTTTACTTAGAAATATGTATGTGGATGAATATTGAAAAACTTTCATAAACTTTCATTGGGAAAATAAAATAAAACATCAATTAGAGATGAAATCACATTTAATCCTCACATCAGCTATGAAAAGTATTTAATTGAGTACTCAGATGGATCAAGTTATCATTTCCACCAATAAAACAAGTCCAAATCAATCCAATATTGCTCACTCCACATGACCCTTGCCTATATCCTCCCCTAAGTTTATCATGGGGAAGTCAACTCAATGTTGACATCTAAGCGTCATCTTTTTGCTTTCTTTAGACACCTTCTGAGTTGTCCATGAATCCCTTACTGCTTTACCTACATGACCATTTGTGCAAGGGCCCACTAAGCTGAAGTATCTAGATGCAACAAGTGCTTGTTCTAGCATAAATGGAGTTGTAAAATAAGTTAACACATTCATTATTCAGATGCTATTTCTCCCCAGCTCTGACTCAATTCTGGTTCAAATGATCTCTCTATGATCTCTTTTTATTTCCCTTTTTTAAAAGTAGAAGATGATGTCAACTATGGTTAGTGTCTGATACAGGCCGACCTGATTTAATAGAAGTATCACATCTACGGTGATAGAGTGCCCCCTGAACTGACTGGTTTTATATATATCCAAAAATCTACCAAATAATGATGATGATGATGATGATGATGATGATGATGATGATAGCATTTACATAATGCTTTAAGGTTTAAAAACATTTTTAAATATCTCATTTTTGTTTTTGCAATAACTTTACAAACTACAAAATATTAATATTCTTATTTTACAGGATAGGTTATTTTCCTAGGATCAACTAGCTTCTAAGTGTCTGAGGTCCTGCAAATAAGGAAACTGAGTTTCAGAAAGGTTAAATGATTTAGAATGTCTAGAATGACAAAACTAGTAGGCATCAGGTGGAATTTCAATGACCCAAGTCTCTTTTGCCCTACGTCCAATACTTTTGCCACTATACCAAACTGTGCCCAACTTGAAGTTAAGAGAATGGGCTTTACATCCTGACATCTATTTGCTGCCTATGGGACCTTAATGAAATTACCTAACTTCTCTGGGTCTCAGTTTTCACATCAAAAAGATGAACAGTTGGGCAAGATGGCTTTCCATTTCTAAAGCTATAGTCCTCTAATCTTTAAAGACTGTTTGTTTTAGTATTTCTATCCTCATTTTATAGGTGATTCCTTGGACTATACAATTGGTAAAAAATGGAACCAGATTCCAAGCTTACTACTATTTCCCTTTGAAATAAACTACAGTTTAAAAAAAAGTGAGTGCCAAAGCAGAAATATCAAAGCAAAATACAAGTAAGGTATCTTTGATTCCCCAGTGCCCAACATATCTGACAATGTAGACACTTAATAATTGAGTAAATATAGATAGATTGATTAATATTCTAGAAAAATGTGAATCTTCCTATTGTCTGTTTTCTTTGTAAACATTATTTGAAGAAATAATCTCTAAATAGAAGTCTTTTATCCTATGAGGAAACATGGAATCTTGCTAGGGTGGAGCATTATATGACTTAAGGGATGTGAGAACTATCAATTAGATGGTTGGAAGAGAAGTCACATCCCACCCTTTTCCTGAAAGTCTATTATGGACTTTATCTCCAATAAAACCACCCCCACATAACCATCCCTACCTACTTTTACCTTCCCACTCTCATTTACTCTACTCCCTCTTTCTTCAGTGTAAACTCCCAAACTTTCCTCTTCTGAAGTGGGCATTAACCTATCAGGGCAGTTAAAACCAGACTGCTATTAAGTTACCCACTGCAACAGTGCTAAGGAAGTACAAGGAAAATTCTACATAGGTCATTTGGGGGTACATAGTATTGTTCCGTTTGAACATTAATGATGGGCATCCTAAACCACTCTAATGCCCAGAAACAAGGAAAGCAACTTAATATTGAAGGTTTATTTTTTGTTTTTGCAAGGCAATGGGGTTAAGTGACTTGACCAAGGCAAGTCATCCAAGTGCAGTCTATCCACTGTACCATCTAGTTGCCCCCAAAAGACTCATGTTTAAAAAAAATTATCCACCTCTAGAGAGAGAATTGATGAACTTTGATTGTGAATTGAAGCATAATATTTTCCTTTTCCTTTTTTTCCTTTTTTGGCAATATGGCTAATATGGAAATAGGGCTTGCATGATTTCACAGGTAAAATTAAAATCATATTACTTGCCTTCTCAATGAGTGGGGGAGGGAGTTGAAAGAAAAGAGAGAATTTGGAATTCAAAATTTAAAAAAAGAATGTTAAAAATAAAATTAATTGTGTACCTTGGAGTGGCCCCAAAATTTTTAGTCAATACATCTTTTTTTTAGGTTTTTTGCAAGGCAAATGGAGTTAAGTGGCTTGCCCAAGGTCACACAGCTAGGTAATTATTAAGTGTCTGAGACCAGATTTGAACCCAGGTACTCCTGACTCCCAGTGCTTTATCCACTTGCCACCTAGCCACCTTTTTTTTTTTTTAGGTTTTGTCAATACATCTTTTAATCTACTTTAGACTACCTGGAAAAAGAACCCATATCAATAGAATCACATATCTTTTAAAGTATTTTTTAAGTGGAAAAGAGATAAATAGATAGATACATAGATAGATGATAGATAATTTTAATGTATTAAGAGAGTGCTAACTAGTTCACTGGAAAACATGGGACTCTTGAATTGGAAAGATCACCTCTGGAAGATTGTATTCAATTCTTGGCACCATAGTTTTGGAAGAACACTTATAAGGGAAACCATTATGATGAAGGATTCTAGAAACCATGCATCATCATGAATTTTTCTTTAGAAAGATTTTATTTTGAATTTTCCAATTTTCCCTGTAATCTTGCATCTCTCCCTCCAGCTCCCCACAGAAGGCAGTCTGTTAGTCTTTTCATTGTTTCCATGGTATACACTGATCTAAGTTGAACATGATATCATCATGAATTATTGAAGAAAATTGAAATAGTCTAGAGACAAGATGGAGGTGGTATGGTATCAAGAAGTACCCAGGATGAAGAATGCAACCCAGAGAAGTGATAAACTCATGATGCAGAATGAAACAAACATTTTTGGATATGGTCAATTTGAGAAGTAGTTTTGTAAAACTATGGATATTTGTTACAAGGCTTTCCTTTTTCTTTGTTTCCTTTCCAGAGGAACAGAGAAAGATGAGAGGGAAAGAAAAATAAATTCTTGTTAATTTTTTAAAATTCAATTTTAAAAGATAGCTTAAAAAGAAATATGAAAAAATATAACATTCCCTACTTTAATAAAGAATGATCAGGATTAATGGAAATCTGAAAGATTGGTGGATCCTTCTATAATGTAGACTTCTGTCCAAACCTGTCCAACATGCACACAAAGTAGCAATATATTTTACAAACATAATTCAGAAGGTGAATATTGTTATAGTAACAGAAATTTGTGTTATATTGAACCAAGGCACAGGACTTCATAAAAGATCAATAAGCCTAGGAGGATAACTGAAAAGTTTTTCACTACTTTTCTTCTTATTATAAAGGCTCTATAGTGACTTTGAATATGCAAACACCTTTGCTTTTCATGACTCATGGCAGAACAATAATCCTTGGCTTAGATTTATCTGAAGTTAAACCCATGTTAAAACATACCAGTCAAAAAAAAAATAAAGCAACAACCTTGCATTGCCCTCCTTTAAGGTGTTAAACAAGATTGGGCGGCCATTCTGATAACCTACCAGGGGAAGCAACAATGAAAAAAAGACTTGATGGCCAATATTGAGTTTGTTCCAATGTTATGGATTTATTAATCTATGTCTCCTAAATAGAATCAGTGATAAGGTGAAAAGATATATGGATCCAGGAAGGAGGGAATAGTCAGAGAATAAGCATACATTCTCCATGGAAACTATTACATGGTTCAATGTTAGCTGACATGGATAAGCTGTCCAATAAGAGTTCCATTTGAACTGCACTAGATTCCCTCATTTCTACATTTTAATTCCCTTTAATTCTAGTGAATTGTGCCTGAAAGGAAGTTATCCTTAGAATGGTGACAGCAGGAGATTTAAAACACTTTTTTAAAGGTGATTAATCCTGTGCTAAATCACTTCATTCATCCATTAGGTCAGGGTATTTAACGAGAGCAAATCAATCAATCAGTCAACAAGTATTTATCAGGCACTTTCTGTGCCAGGAACTTTGGGTTACAATCAGATGTGTAAAGAAAGGCAATAGAAAGATAATCTCTCTAATTGCTTATTTATATTTATATTATTATGTTTTTATTTAATCCTGTGTTTGTTTTTCATAATTTCTACTCAGCTCTGGTTTTCTTTATCAGGAATGCTTGGAAGTTTACTATTTCACTAAAAGTTTAAATTTTTTTGGTCCTCACAGGACTATACTCCATTTTGGTGGATAATTTATTTTAGGTTTTAAGTTCATAATTTTGCCTTTCAGAATATTGAATTCCAAGTTTTCCATTCTTTTATAATGTTTATTTATGTTATTAAAAATTATTCTGACAGTATCTCCTTAGTCCTTGAATTCTTTCATTTTGGATTTTTAATAGTAGTTTTAGTTTTTTGACCTGGAAGTCAAATAGATTTTAACTTTGATGTTCTTGAGAGTTTTCATTTGGAGATTTCTTTCAGCTACTTATTTACAGAATCAACAGCTTCTTACTTTTTAAAATTTTCCCTCTGGTTCCAATAGATACTTTTAATAGTAGTGATAGTTTAATAATAATTTTCATTAATGATTTATTAAAATATGATATTCATATCATTGGACAGTAGTCATATATTTTGGAAGGGAGCTATATTCTATACCTTTTCTATGAGTAAGCACTGTTTAATCACTCTTTGGAGTCTATTTGTTGCAGGTTGAAACTTCTAGTTGTTAGTATACATGTCAGAGAAGCAGAAGAAAGAATGACAGAAAACAGCAATGGGTATTTTGGGTAAATATGATGGATGCGATGAAAACTCTGAAGGATCCTTTTTAAAATACATATATTATCTTTTAGGGGCAACTGTTATTAACCATTAACCCAATAGATAAAATTAATTTGCCAGATTTGTTAGTCAATCAAGTAGAAGAATTCAGTGACAGCCCATGGGACAATAAAATTATGATAAAGGAAAAAGAGATAAAGAAGTCTTGAACACAAAATATCTTGTAGTAATATCAGGTCAGAAAGTATGTAAACCATTAACAAAAATACCTATATCCTTTTCATTTCTAATAGCTCAAAAGACTGTCATTTTATTATTTGATTTGATAGGACCTCTGTAACAGCTTTACCAGAGATCCCTAGACTTCCGGGATAGCTTAAGGCATAATATTTCTAAAGATTACCCTCTCTTTAACCACTTTTCTCTTAGTATGCTACTGATTTCTTCCAGGATCTCATAAAGGGAAAAAAAATCCTCCCACTGGATAGTCATGGCAAAAAAGAATTAATGTTTCTCCCCTTTCAAGAGATACCCAACCCCCAACAGGCTGGTGCTTCCTGACTAGTGCTTTCTGAAAAAAAATTTTGTTTGGTATCCATAGGAATTTGTTTTTGTAAAAGTCTTCTATGTCAAAGAAAACATATTTTTATTTTTTACTTAACAAAAGAATCTATTTCCCTCCCATTCCCACCATTAAAGAAAAGAAAGAAAAAGAAAGAAAACAAAGCACTTGTAATCAATATGCAGACTTAGGAAAAATAAATTTCTGCATTGACTTTATCTAAAAAATGTACACATCATCCTCTGCCCTGGATCAAACACCTCTCTGTAAGAAGGTAGGGGTAGCATATATACATCACAATCAGTCTTTTGGAATTGTGGTTGGTTGTTGTTGTTTTGTTTTGTTTTTGCAATCAGGGTTAAGTCTCAAAACAGCCTTTGCTTAAATTGTTATCCTTGTTCTGCTTATTTCAATTTACATCAGGTCATAGAAATATCACTTTGATCATTTTGTATGGCATAACAATATTCTATTGCATTCATATACCATAATTTTTTCAGCCATTCCCAGCAGGGGAAATGCCTTATCATTTCCTCCAGAGTGTCTGGTAAGGAAAATAAGAATTAGAAGCAGAGCAAGAATTTGAAATTTAGGCAATATTTAGAAATCATGGACTATTTAATATTCTTTGCCAGAGGAGGTAGTTTTCCATAGTACTTACCACTCCAAAATAAAATATCCACATATACCCCTTACTGAGTAAATACTGTTTTAATAACTGAAATGACAGACTGGAGCAGTCTAGGAAGATGTGTGAAAAGAGAAGTTATATATGAAGCAAAAAGCAGATTGTACTTAGAGAGGGTTGGAAGACAAATATCACCCATGAAAGATTAATGAGAAGAGGAAAAGACCTCTGATGGTTTCACTCATTTAGATGTATTCCAGACAACACTTCAAACTTTTCCAAGTGTACTGAAACTGAGATGAACCGATGAACTTTCTGAAGTTCAACCATCACTAATGATTAGTCGGACTAATAAATATAAGGTCTCTGTTATCATGCTACTTCTAATATGTGAAAGAAAAATCAATAAATAACGCAGGCTTTATAGGAAATGAAAGACCTTTTGCTTCTCAAGCACAGCCTTAGGGAGGCTTGTCTTTATGAAGTGGGCATGTGATAAACTAGGTGACTGTCAAGAGGTCACCAGATCCTGAATATGCCAGACACTCCTCATTGCATATCGCTTCTTTGCTATTTGGTTGGTGTTCATTTTGTTACTTTCATGTTAAATGTAATATATTTGGACTTAAAAAGTCAGGTGACAGTTAACAAAAACTTGAGTTGCGCTAATCAAAACTCTTCTAATTAGACATAATTTGGTCATTCTTGTTCTGCAACGTTCTATCTGTGTGACCTTGAGCATGCTGTATTAATTCTTGAGCCCTTGACTTCCTTGTTTGTTAAACGATTAAATCATAATGGATAGAATCTCTAAAATCCCTTCCAGATTGAAATCTAGTATCTTAAAAAACAAGATTTTGCTCTGCCAAGATTATATTTAGAGCTTTGAGTTAATCCATTTGAGTTAATCCAACCATTTCATTTTAAAACAAGGAAACTAATGTCCAGAGAGATGAAATATCTAAAGTAGTACACAGAAAAGATAGCAAAGGTAAAATTCAAGTCCAAATCCCATTATTCTTGTTCAATGCATTCTGTTTCAAGAATAATTCATGGCAGACTAGGTTCATGATTGTTTCACAATCAAATGAAGTGGATGGTAATGCCACACATGATGAAAGTAGATTATAATCAGTGGAAGGGGTGGTTTCTGCAGTGCCCATCAAGAGTAGAAATAAGACACCAATATAGTGGCTTTTTTATTATCTTGTAAAGCTACCAACAGACCCCAAAACTTGATATCTCAGTCAGATGATCCCATATAATGATGATGTGTCTAAACATTTCATTTATCCTTTTAAGATTCCTGTGTCACAAGTGGCTTTATGGAGAAGCTATTGTTGACAATCACGAAGATCTCCTGAGAAGTCCACTATTCATACTCTGCCACTTCTTTCAACAGGAGCCCTCAGACCCTAGCTGTGATTTTAGTAATAAAAACATAACTAAGAATTTGTAGATTAACTTTGGCCCTCTTAGTTTTCTTCTGACTGCATTATTCTTCCCTAGGTCCACATATAGATTATAAGCTCCTTGAGGGCAAGAACTGTCTTTTGCTCTCTTTATATTTCCAGTGTTTCACTTAGTAATAGATACTTAATAAATGTTTATTGAATTAACTGAATTAATATTCTGAGAGCTCAGTTGAGATGATGGGAAGTTTGTTATTTTATATATCTAGTAAGTATCAAGGAAATTCAAGGAAAGAAATAATGATAATAATAATAATACTGTAACAATTATCATCATTATTATTTTACTATATCTGTGATTTCACTGGAATAGGTAAGCATTAATATGAAATTCCCTCTAATAATAGGGATGGGCACTTGGTTTGTCACTTAATTTCTTAAGAGAGTAGCTTATGATAATATAAAGTTACATGACTTGACCAGGATCACAGCAGCATCATATGTCAATGCTAATTCTCAAACATAAGTTTTCCTGACTCTTCAACAAACTTTCTAACTATTGCACCAAGATTATGATAACAACTGCAGTAATAATAATAATAATAGAATTAGTTAATATTTACACAATAATCCAATGAGGTAGAGATTATTATCTCTTTTTCTTAAAATTCCTACGTTTTTATTTTCTTCAGATGAAGAAAAGGAGAGTGAGAAGGAATAAAATGACTTGCCCAGACACATATAATTAATCAATGTCAAAATTTAGATTTGAACCTAGTCCACTAGTTCCCATGCCATGAAAACACTGTCACCCCATCAATAAGATAGAAATTGGTTTTCAATTGTGAATTCTGTTGGCATAGTCTTGAAAACAGAAGGTTCAGAATAAAGTTGAAAGAGCCTAGCAATAAATACAGGCTATCTAAAAAATCTTAATGCATTTTTAAGCTTTACTAGGTTTAGGACCTTAAAACTACTTGAAGATTTTGGAGATATCTATATGTTCTGGAATCTAAGGATTTTTTTAGGCATAGAGGGTAACATTCCTAAGAAGAAAGTGTAAGAAATCCTTGAGGACACAGATTGTCTTTTGCCTTTTTGTAATCCTTAATAGTCGCACAACGACTCTCACATAGTATGCACTTAATAGATCCAAAGTTGGGAACCTATCTGATTACTGGATCATATAGAGTGAATCTTACATGATTTCATGGCTAGAAACCTCAGCATGACAGATGCAAAGGAAAAGTCTAAAGAATAAATAGGATCATATTGTAATCAATAAGACCAGAGAAAGAGGTGGGGGAGACACTCAGAAAATACCCATAAAAGTAAATTTGCTTTTTATATAAGATACGGTCCTTATACTTAGGGCCAGGATTCTTAGACTATTCTAGGTGCTGATCAGTATAGTGTCTAATAAGTTGAACTCCAACAATTAAACATACTCAATTTTACATGAAAGAAGTAACAAATGTGAGCTACATTACATTTGTGAACTACAATTACATTGTTACTTGCTCAATGAAAACATACAAATCTTTGCCCAGAAAATGATTTCTCAATAATTAGAAGAGGATTCTTAATAATTTTAAAAAAAGTTTAACAGTTATTTCTGTAAAAAAATATGGAAATGGATTACCCTTTGATAACTCTCAAGTGGAATCTTCCATGTGTAAGGGAAGGAGCTTCAAAGTGCTCCTCTACACTACAGGAAGGAGTAAGAACAGAAGGGCATTGAATTTAAAAGACCTGAATTCAGATCCCATCTTATATACTTACTAGCTGAGTGAGCTAGGTAGGTTACTACTCATCATTTCTGGACCGATTATCTCATCTGTAAAATAAGAGGGTTGGATTTGATGACTGGGGAGAACCACCTAATCCTAAATTTATGATCCTATGGTTCTAAAGGAAACCTCTTTTAAACCCCCAAGTTCTACTTCCACTCTAAACAGATCACATATTCTTCCTCACATTCTCTTCCCTTAGACCCAGAACTGTTTATTTTTCCTCTCCTCTGACTTGGAAACAATATTATGGCAAAATCATGTTATCTATAGCCAAAGCTCTGATAAGTTAGTAAAAATCTCTATCTTTTCCCAAGGAATGATTCATTTCAGATTTAAGGGACATATGCCTTATGCTTAATGGAAAGCTGCCTTCTTGGGGGGGGGGGCAATGAAGAGAAGACGGCCCTTGAGTCTCAGACACTTAATAATTCCTTAGCTGTGTGACCTTGGGCAAAACACTTAACCCTATTGCCTTGCCAAAAGAAAGACACCTTGACTTATTGAGGGCCTCTATTAATCTACTCCCATGCGTAAGAGCAGAAGGTGGCTAAGTAGGTAGCCTCCTATAAAGCTCTATAAAGTTTTTTTGCTTTGCTTTGCTTTGTTTTTAACTAATGAATATCAAGAAAGGCAGTCCAGAATAGGAAATCCATAAAGACCTACAAGTCACATCAGTGTAAAATATTTGTATAAACCTGGTCTGGAGGAAACCTGAGGATTATATTGCCTAGAAGCCCCTTCCTTGAACTCGAACTAGACAGTAGCATACAGTATGAAAATGCCAAAGAATTAGAATTTATAAGTAGACTCTAATATGAATTCTGTGATCAACTAAAATGTTAATATTGATTTATGAATCATGGCATAACAGAGGACTGTCTTCAGACTCTGGAAGACCATACCAGATATGGACAAGTCACAACCTCTAAATGACTCAGGTAATTCTCTGTAATTATGAATTATGAATCATTGGTATTAAATTTAAGCTATATGACAACCCTCTCTTAATATTATTATAACAAAGACCATGTTAATGTTATTATAACAAAAATCACCTTTCTTTCTAATTCATTTATGAATAAAACAACCTTAATTGTGAGATTTGACTTATGTTCATATATATAATTCTACTGTATCTGATTAGCTACATGAGGTAGCAAGCAGGGTTACTGAGCTGATGCTCAATGATAACCTAATAAGTATGAAAATGAAGTGGTGTCTAATTTTGATGCTGAAAATTAAATTTAAATTGTTTCTTCTTTTTGAAATAGATCTGAACTTAACATCATTTTCTCATAAAGATCACAATTATACAAAGAGAAATAAAAGACTGGCAAACTATGTAGGCATTTTCCTTCAAGACAAAACCTCACATAACTTTCCATATATGTGATCTCTTCAGGACACCACACACTGACCACTGGCTCCATCATAATATGAGCTTCTTCATAGTTTGTGGCAAAGGGCATTGCCTCTGGCATGACCATGACTACATATTCAAAAGGGGTTTCAACTGAACTTCAGTACCAAATTATGTTTGTAAAAGGTAGCCAAGAAATAAATGGTCAGCAAGATCCTATAGTTCTTGCCACAGGGAGCAACACCTCCCCCCCCCGTCTCTCTCTCTCTCTCTCTCTCTCTCTCTCTCATTCCCTCTCCCCCCCCCCTCTGTCCCTTTTTCCTTTCTCTGTCTTTTTGGAGAGGCTTAGGAGGTTCTATGCACAAAATCTTTTTTTTTTAATTGGACTAAAATAATTTTGTAAAGATTGTTAGAAGGAATATTCAGATTAATGGGACTGCAGATCCATGGAAGTATCACAAGAAGACAAAGGCAATATCATAGAATAGGAAAGGATTAGAAATGGGTAAATGCCACAATTTGTTTTTTTAAATGGAAGGAAATAGAACTTAAGCACTTGAGGGATTTATTTATCTGGCAAAATTCTACAATATAATATAGTAAGTCCTAAATAAATATTTGTTGATTAAGTAAAAGAACGATTATTTGGCACCTAGAAAAAAGAACAGTGATTACAAAGGACCAACATACTTTGATTGGAAACAGAACAAGCTATATTAAATTATTTTTCATGATATATATATATATATATATATATATATATATATCATGGAAAAAATTGGGATGGGAGGTCATGCTGAGCCCTTTTCAGGGTTGTTCATTCACCTTTAGAGCTTACCTGTCACCCAACTCTCATTTGTGACTCCAAGAAGCTGTAATACATATATTGGTCACCCATCAAGTAAAACATCTTGGCAGTTGGGTCAAACCATGTTGAGGGAAACTGTTGAGTTTTAAATCTGTTGGGGACAGGGCAATGCCTACTCCAAGTATGTGAAGACTCCTCCCAGAAGAATGGGCAAAAAAGGACAATTTGTTTTGATGAACATGAAGGGGGTTGAAGCAAGTGATGTGGAATGAGTAGAGCTTGGTAAGCTGCCAAAGTCATCCACTCCATCCCTGTCACCAGTCATCCTTACTTTTATTTTGCTAGTGGACATCTATGACTGATTGACAGAGTAAGAGGGACAGTTCCATTTGCACAACTCCACCTAACTTACATCTAATTAAGATATGCAAGTCAAGACACTACTCATTCATCCTATCATTCATCTTCTTTGGAAAAAGGACAGATAACAAGTAAAAGAATTGCAATAGATATAGTTTATCTAAAGTTCACTAAAGTACTTAGCAAAGTTTCCCATTCTATTTTCATACAACATAAAGAGACACTAATTGGACAATTACACCATCAAATGATTTTCAAATGGATTGAATGATCATACCTAAAGCAACATCATTAATGATTCAATATTAGGATAGAAAAAGATCGCTAGCAAAGTCCTGTACTATTTATCATTTTTTATCAGTGACACACATAATGGCATGAGTTGCAAGTTTATTAATATTACAAATTATACAAATTTTCTTGAGAGGAAAAAGTGCATTTTCCTGAAGAAAGTAAACACGTTCAAGGTCATATTACTAGCATGAATATAATATTCATGCACTATGACTACACATATACATATAGGACAAACATTTAAGCACCTATTATGTAATAGGAACCCTAAATAGACACACATTCTATTATCACAGAGAGAGAGATATCTATTATCACAAATACATACACACAGAGTTACACCCATGCATATCTAAAACAAGTACTATGTTGTGTTTGTATGTATTCATGTGTATATATTTTTATCTTCTTTAGGACAGATTATTTTTATGGTACAATTTAGCAACATCCTTAAAAGAAAATTTACTGTATAAAACATTGTATCACCTGTCTCTGTTTTTGCACAGGCTGTTTCACTTATTAGAATTCCATTCTCTTTTCATAATAGGTCTGGTTCTATCAATCAGAAAAAAAATACAAAGACAGAGGGGAAAATAGATCTTGCCAACAAGGAGCTTCTATTCTGACAGGGAGAAGACAACCTTTTGGGGTTTCCTCTCTAACTCCACATTCACAATTTCAAAGTTTAATGGGACTGAAAGAGAGAGAAAAGAAGTGAGACTCACAAAAATTCACAGGGTTTTCTGAAATCTAAGAGTCTGGACTCCTAAAATTATAACCATCTCTTGGGAAATCCCAAGTAGTCAAAGTAAAGGCAGTTCCAGAGGAAATGAACCACTAGGGGAAAAAAGAAAGAGGGAGAGGAGAGAGAGAGAGAGAGAGAGAGAGAGAGAGAGAGAGAGAGAGAGAGAGAGAGAGAAGGAGGAAGAAAGAAGAAAGAAAATGAACAGGAGAGGCAAATCTCTCATAGAAAAACACAATGCCCTCTGAAAGAATGAATAAAAAATTAAGGTATAATGGTAATGAGGCAAACATGTAGCCCAAGCCACTTATGCTTTCCATACAGGATTTTATATTCTTTTTCTCCTCATGGAGTTCTCATGCTTTTGCCAACACCCCACCCCACCCCATCTATAGCATCTTTCCTGGGAAGATGATTCATTTGAGCTTTTGAGGGTCTTTTTCTCTGTAGCTTGATTGTAGTTGTGTGACTAGTTCTCTCTTTAGGTTTTAATTGACTCTTCTCTTTGCTGCTAAAGATTCCTTAAAGCTAGCTGCTTACTAAGTAAATAACTCCATTTGACTGAATCTCTTCTCTCTCTCTCTATCTTATCCCCTCCCTCCCTCCTTTCCTCCTTCCCTATCTCTCTCTCTCTCTCTCTCTGCCTGCCTCTGTGTCTGCTTCTCTCTGTCTCTCTCTCTTCAACAGATAAAACAGGGTCAGTTGACTCTTTACATTTCCAGTCCTGATACCCCAGAAGTTGCTTGCCAGGGGAGGAGGGGCAGAAGAGAAGAGATATACACATACTTCAACTATTTCTAATCTATAATGTCTTCTCTCTATATCTATCTATCTCTATCTTTCTCTCTCCCCTCCCCCATACACTCACTAAAGAGGAATAAATGTTGCTCTATAAAGTGGCTTTCAGCCTTGATTGACTGAAGATAGTTTTTAAAGGTTTCTAGGGAAATGGCTAATCTTCTACAGTCAACAGTCAACTGCCCCACTAATTTCATCAAGGAAACCTTTACAAATTAACACCTCCTCATATTGGTTAACTGTCCCTTTACTTTCTATAATTACATCACCTTCCACCCATCCATTTGCACTTGGTTTAACACCTAATTATTTGTGATTACATCCTGATCTAGAGAAAATCAGTTGGTTAGAGACAAACTCTCTCTCTTGCATAGGTCCACATAAACCAATTATCAAATAACCCTGGGAGTTGGAAAGACCGGATCTTCATGCAGAAATTATCCTTTATTTCTTTAAAGTAGTGCTTTCCAAATTATTTCATATTTACTCTATATATGTTTGTAGTTTTGCATGTGTATGTAACATGTAGAACTGTTATTTGTAACATGTAGACATATTATTTATATACTTTATTTTAAAGAGACATCCATCCATGTAACATATGCATATACATATATATATATATATATACACACATACCTACATAAACACTTATCAATCTCTAGATATATAAGTATGTAGATGTGAATATAGATATAGTTGTATCACCATAATATAGAAAGATGAGTTTGACCATTTCTGATAGCATGAGGCAACTCATTTAACCTTTCAGAGCTCTAAGAAAATGGTTAAGCCTATGAGCTGTAAGAGAAGGTGCCAAAAATGTGTAGTAGTGGGAGTTTAATCTCCCAGAATTTCTTTACACTAATTTTATTCCATGTTCAATCCTATCTCTAAATTATTATAGAAATATACTCTGTCATGATGGCATATTGGGAATACTTTTTATTTAGTACAACCTGGAATAGTGAATAGAATGCTAGACTTCTTTTTTTTGGTTCTTTTTTTTATTAAAGATATTATTTGAGTTTCATAATTTTCCCCCAATCGTGCTTCCCTCCCCCCACCCCCACCCAACAGATAGCACTCCATCAGTCTTTACTTTGTTTCCATGTTGTACCTTGATCCAAATTGGGTGTGATGAGAGAGAAATCATATCCTTAAAGAGAACAGAATTCTCAGAGGTAACCAGATCAGACAATAAGATATCTGTTTTTTTCCCCAAAATTAAAAGGAATAGTCCTTGTACTTTCTTCAAACTCCACAGATCCTTGTCTGGATACAGATGGTACTCGCCTTTGCAGACAGGCCAAAATTGTTCCCAATTGTTGCACTGATGAAATGAGCAAGTCCTTCAAAGTTGAACATCACTCCCATGTTGATGTTAGGGTGTACAGTGTTTTTCTGGTTCTACTCATCTCACTCAGCATCAGTTCATGCAAATCCATCCAGGTTTCTCTGAAATCCCATCCCTCCTGGTTTCTAGTAGAACAATAGTGTTCCATGACATACATATACCACAATTTCTAAGCCATTCCCCAATTGAAGGACATTTACTGGATTTCCAATTCTTTGCCACCACAATCAGGGCTGCTATAAATATTTTTGTACAAGTAATATTTTTACCCTTTTCCCTCATCTCTTCATGGTATAGACCCAGTAGTGGTATTGCTGGGTCAAAGGGTATGAACATTTTTGTTGCCTTTTGGGCATAGTTCCAAATAGCTCTCCAGAAGGGTTGGATGAGTTCATAGCTCCACCAAGAGTGTAATAGTGTCCCAGATTTCCCACATCCCTTCCAACAATGATCATTATCCTTCCTGGTCATACTGGCCAATCTGAGAGGTGTGAGGTGGTACCTCAGAGAAGCTTTAATTTGCATTTCTCTAATAATTAATGATTTAGAGCATTTTTTCATATGGCTATGGATTGCTTTGATCTCCTCATCTGTAATTTGCCTTTGCATATCCTTTGACCATTTGTCAATTGGAGAATGGCTTTTTGTTTTAAAAATATGACTCAGTTCTCTGTATATTTTAGAAATGAGTCCTTTGTCAGAATCATTAATTGTAAAGATTGTTTCCCAATTTACTACTTTTCTTTTGATCTTGATTATATTGGTTTTATCTGTGCAAAAGCTTTTTAATTTAATGTAATCAAAATCATCTAATTGGTTTTTAGTGATGTTCTCCAACTCTTCCTTAGTCATAAACTGTCCCCCTTTCCATAGATCTGACAGGTAGACTAGTCCTTGATCTTCTAATTTGCTTATAGTATTGTTTTTTTATGTCTATGTCCTGTAACCATTTGGATCTTATCTTGGTAAAGGGTGTTAGGTGTTGGTCTAATCTAAGTTTCTTCCATACTAACTTCCAATTATCCCAGCAGTTTTTATCAAAGAGGGAGTTTTTATCCCAGTGGCTGGAATCTTTGGGTTTATCAAACAGCAGATTACTATAATCCTCTCCTGCTTTTACACCTAGTCTATTCCACTGGTCCACCACTCTATTTCTTAGCCAATACCAAACAGTTTTGATGACTGATGCTTTATAATATAATTTTAGATCTGGTAGTGCTAAGCCACCTTCGTTTGTATTTTTTTTTTCATTAAGTTCCTGGCAATTCTTGACTTTTTATTTCTCCATATGAATTTACTTACAATTTTTTCTAACTCATTAAAGTAATTTTTTGGAATTTTGATTGGTAGGGCACTAAACAGATAGTTTAGTTTTGGTAGAATTGTCATTTTTACTATATTAGCTTTCACTATTCATGAGCAGTTGATATTTGCCCAGTTATTTAAATCTGATTTAATTTGTGTGAGAAGTGTTTTATAATTGTTTTCAAAAAGATTCTGAGTCTGTCTTGGCAAATAGACTCTGAAATATTTTGCACTGTCTGAGGTTACTTTGAATGGGATTTCTCTTTCTAGCTCTTCCTGCTGTTTCTTGCTAGACATATATAGAAAAGTTGAGGATTTATGGGGGTTTATTTTATAACCTGCAACTTTGCTAAAATTGCTAATTGTTTCCAGTAGTTTTTTAGATGATTTCTTGGGATTCTCTAGGTAGACCATCATGTCATCTGTGAATAGTGAGAGTTTTGTCTCTTCCTTCCCAATTCTAATCCCTTAAATTTCTTTTTCTTCTCTAATTGCTGATGCTAACATTTCTAATACAATATTGAATAGTAGTGGTGATAATGGGCACCCTTGTTTGACCCCTGATCTTATTGGGAATGCCTCTAGCCTCTCCCCACTGAATATAATGCTTGTTGATGGTTTCAGATAGATACTGCTAATTATTTTAAGTAACAGTCCAGTTATTCCTACACTCTCTAGTGTTTTTAATAGGAATGGATGCAGTATTTTGTCAAAAGCTTTTTCAGCATCTATTGATATGATCATATGATTTCTGATAGGTTTGTTATTGATATAATTGAGTAATTGAGTATACTAACAGTTTTCCTAATATTGAACCAACCCTGCATTCCTCGAATAAATCCTACTTGATCATAATGTATTATCCTACTGATGACTTGTTGTAGTCATTTTGCTAAGATTTTATTTAGGATCTTTGCTTCTATATTCATCAGGGAAATAGGTCTATAATTTTCTTTCTCTGTTTTAACTCTTCCTGGTTTAGGTAACAGTACCATATTGGTTTCATAGAAAGAGTTAGGCAGAGTTCCATCTTTCCCTATTTTTCCAAAGAGTTTATATAGGATTGGAACCAATTGTTCCTTAAATGTTTGGTAGAATTCACTTGTGAATCCATCAGGCCCTGGAGATTTTTTTTAGGGAGTTCAATAATGGCTTGTTGAATTTCTTTTTATGAGATAGGGTTGTTTAGGTATTTAATCTCTTCTTCATTTAACCTGGGCAACTTATATTTTTGTAAATATTCATCCATTTCACTTAGATTACCAAATTTATTGGCATAGAGTTGGGCAAAATAATTTTGAATTATTACTTTAATTTCCTCCTCATTGGTGGTGACTTCACCTTTTTCATTTATAATACTAGCAATTTGTTTTTCTTCTTTCTTTTTTTCAATCAAATTGACCAGAGGTTTATCAATTTTATTGTTTCTTTCATAATACCAACTTTTGGTTTTATTTATTAATTCAATAGTTTTTTTGCTTTCAATTTTATTAATTTCTCCTTTAATTGTTAAAATTTCTAATTTGGTATTTGATTGGGGATTTTTGATTTGTTCTTTCTCTAATTTTTTTTAGTTGCATGTTTAGTTCATTGATTTCCTTTTTTCTCCAATTTATTCATATAAGCATTTAGAGCTCTAATATATCCCCTGAGAGTTGCTTTGAATGAATCCCATAGGTTTTGGTATGTTTTTTCATTATTATCATTATCTAGGATAAAATGGTTAATTCTTTCTATAATTTGTTTTTTGGTCCACTCATTTTTTAAGATGAGGTTATTCAGTTTCCAATTTGCTCTGGGTCTATATCTCCTTGGCCCAGTATTGCATATGACTTTTATTGCATTGTGATCTAAGAAAGATGTATTCACTATTTCTGCCTTTCCCCAGTTGATCATTAGGTTTTTACGTCCTAGTACATGGTCAATTTTTGTATAAGTTCCATGTACTGCAGAGAAAAAGGTATATTCCTTCCTATCCCCATTCAGTTTCCTCCATAAGTCTACCATATCTAATTTTTCTAACAGTCTATTTACCTCCCTAATTTCTTTCTTGTTTGTTTTATCATTTGATTTATCTTGATCTGATAGCAGGAGGTTGAGGTCTCCTGCTAGTAGGATTTTGCTGTCTATGTCTTCCTCTAATTCTTTCAGCTTCTCCTCTAAGAATTTGGGTGCTGTCCCACTGGGTGCATATACATTCAATATTGAAATGACTTTATTATCTATGGTACCTTTTAGGAGGATAAAGTTTCCTTCCTTATCTCTTTTAATGCTATCTATTTTTGGTGCTACTTTGTCTGAGATAAGGATTGCTACCCCTGCTTTTTTTACTTCAGCTGAAGCAAAATATATTTTGCTCCAACCTTTTACCTTTACTCTCTATGTATCTCTCTGCTTCAAATGAGTTTCTTGTAAGCAGCATATTGTAGGATTCTGGTTTTTAATCCACTCTACTATTTGCTTAAGTTTTAAGGGAGAGTTCATCCCATTCACATACAAGATTATGATTACTAATTTATTATTGCCCTCTGTGAATGCTAGACTTCTAATTAGGATGATCTGCATTCAAACATTAGCTATCTGTGAGATCATAGCAAAACTCAACCTGCATATGCCTCCCTCAAATCCCCAGAACTTCATTAATAGGTTAAAGATTGGTTGGGTTGAGGGAATCCTCAACACTAATGAGGATAACACTTTAAGATGCCATTTTTTACATCATGTTGCATAGAATCTCAGTTCCTTGACGATAAGAATTACTTTTGTTTTGTTTTTTTATCCCCAGTTTTTCTTTCTTTCCTTCCTTTCTTTTCCTTCTTCACTCCCTCCTTTATCTTTCCATCTTATTCTCTTTCTCTCTCTCTTTTGATTTCTTTTTTATTTTCTTCCTCCTTTCCTTCCTCTTTTCTTTCTCCTTTCCTCCCTTTCTTCTTCCTCCCTTTCTTCCTTTCTCCTTCTCTTTTTTCTTCCTTCCTTCCTTCTTCTCTTTCTCTCTCCTTCTCTCTCTCTCTCTCTCTCTCTTAATCAACTAGGTTGAATACACTGGACTTAGAATCATGAAGACCTGAGTTCAAATCTGTTCTCAGATATTTACTATCGTTGTGACCCTGGGCAAGTCACTTAACTTCTGTTTGCCTCAGTTTCCTCAACTGCAAAAATAGAGAACATAATAATAGTAGCTCTTTCTTAGAGTTATCAATATATCAATGATATAATATTTGAAAAACACTTAGAATAGGACCTGGCACAAAGGAGGCATAAAGCCTAATTCTCTCCCTCCCTTTCATCCTTTTGTTGGTATTCATAACACCTTCATCAGCACCTTGTATATGGGAGGCACTTGATATATGCTTTTTATTGGTTTCAGGTGTTGACTCAAGCTCACCCTTCTCTGAGGGATGTGCTAAATTAGTCAGCCTCTCCTCTGGGTTATTTTGTACTAAATAACAAAGAGTACATCAACATTTTCTTTTAAAAAAATGCCTTCTGAAGTTTCCCTAATGTCATTAGACAGTGTGAACTCATGCATTCCATCTGTATAGGATGGTAAACAGAACAGGAAGCATTTCTGAATACTCTGCCAATGGTGTAAGAAAATCAATAATTGTAAGGAAAAGTTCCCAGCAGCAATATAGATTATTTGAACTACTTATTATGATGTCAAATTTACTTTATCATCAGCAAACAGACATATTCTGAAATGAATATTGAGAGACCCCTTTTACTGTTTGCATTTAAAAGTCTAAAATTGTATAGATTTTTATAATCAAGTAAGTCTTGATTATTCAGTAACAAGCCATTTATTTAACCCTTAGACACTTTGAAACCTTAGATTTTCAATATAATATTCCCCACCATATTTGGTAGCAGAATCTCATTATTATTAGAAATTATAATAATTAGAATATTAGAAAGAAACTTTTCCTTCCTTTAATTGGCATCCTTCATATATTTGTCTAATTTTTAAAACATCTTTGTTCTAGATACCTCAATGAATATCTCTCAATATGTCTAAGTATATAGTAACCAGAGCACCATGCTACCTGGAGGCAACTTCAGGAGTTATCTAGTCCATTAGTGTTGAACTCAAATAGAAAGGGAGGACAAGATTCTTTGCAGGCTTCCCATTGTCCAAGAAAACTACATATTGACATTATCTGTTTTCTATTACATTTATGTTTATTTTCTTAAATATTTTCCAATCCCATTTTAAAGTTTCCTGAACAACTCAGGAATGATATAGGCCACATGTAGCCTTTTATTTAATTTAATTCACTCTTTCTGTGGATATAGAAAACAGAAGCCAAGTGACAAGAAATGATTTGCTCAAATTCATCAAGTTCCTTAGTGGACAGACATGATGAGGTCTTCTGGCTCCTACTTTATTGTTCTTCCTATTATTCTCTGTTGCCTACCTGAGACCTAACTGGTCTTAGCAAATCTTTTCCCTTAGGTCTGCCTGGGACACCAGGAATGAAGAACTGGTTGGTAGGTTCTCTCTGGCCATTGTGCCTGTAGACCTCCCTTCCTTCTCACTGTTAAGATATATCACTTTTCTTCTCTTGTTTCCTCTTTGGACTGTATCTTTGATCACATGTGTCCTGCAAGGTACAATCCAATAGATTGCCACTCCATTATTC